>NC_080203.1:71483701-71786732 GCF_030028045.1 Hippopotamus amphibius kiboko | reverse complement strand
ATGTGTTGTAGGCAGAATTTCTAGGAATGGCCCCCAAGATTTCATGACCCCTAATCATCAGAACGTGTGAATGTCAGGAAATAGCACTCCCATGGTTTTGCTATGTAAAATGGCACAGCTGACCTTAAAAATGGGAGCTCCTTGGGGAGAGGTGAGAAGGAGAGGGCCTAATCTAACCACATGATACCTTTAATATAGAAAAATGACTCCAGCTCATGGCAGAAGGTGCAGAAGAAGCAAGCAAAAGGGTAAGTCAGAGAAACTCAAAGCATGAGTAAGACACAATGTGCTACTGCTGGCTTTGCAGATGGAGGGGGCCATGTGAAAGGAAAATAAGGAACTAAGAGGATCCTGACCAATATTCAGCAAGAAATGGGGACTTCATACCTACAACCACAATGAACAGAATTATGTCAACAACTTGAATGAGAATGGAAATGGATTTTTCCAGAATATCTCCAGAAAGGAATATAGTCTTACTGACACTTTGACTTAGGCCTTGTGATTCCCTGAGCAGAGCTCAGCAAAGCCAAACTGGACTCCAAATCAACAGAATGGTGAGATAATAAATTTGGGTTGTTTTAAGCTGCCAAGTTTGTGGTAATTTGCAATAAAAAACATAAAAGCTAATTTTTGATGATGAAAAGAATACCTAAGTACTTTCAAAGTAATCTTCAACAAATTACTTATTAGTTACATAGGAATAAATCATAACTTTATAGTAGCTTAATCTAGAAAAACAACCATAACCAAATAACCTAAGTTAATATCACGAATAAAGGGGGAAATTACATCACGTGCCTTGTGATATTATGCATGGACAAGAACACAATGCCACTTACATGGCAATCCTGCCAAAAATTTAAAACCTCAAGCTAATTATAACTAATCAGACAAAGCCACATTGAGGGACAACCAACAAAGTAATATATCTGTACATTTGAAAAATTTCACAGTTCCAGCTTGTTTCAGTTTTGAAAAGGCTAAAGACCAAATAACCATATACAATGTGGAATCTTCAACTGGATCCTAGATTTAGGGGGAGAAAGGTTACCTATGAAAACACTGTTGGTGCAATTTATGAATTAAGACTAGGGACTGTGATTTAGATAAAAATACATATTTCATTTTATCCAACTATTTATCCCTCCCATTGTTATTCATAATTTCATATATTTTGGCGTCACCATTTCAAATTATTTTCCTTCTGATTTAAGAAAACCCTTTAGTATTTCCTCTAGTGTAGGTCCGCTGACATCAAGTTCCCACTTTTTATCTTTATTCCACCTTCACTTTCGAAAGATGTTTTCACTCAGTAGACTTCTAAGCTGGCAATTATTTTCACTTAGCACTTTAAATAAATCATTTCTTTGTCATCCAGCTTCTAACATTCCTGTTGTCAAATGAGCTATCAGTGTTACTGTTGTTCAGAAACATTCAACATGCGAAAAGCAATGACTTTTTTCCTCTGGCTGCTCCTAAGATTTTTCTCTTTGTTTTCGTTCTTCAGGAATTTAATTATGATATTTTTAGTTGCAGTTTTCTATTTATCCTGCTTGGGGTTCACAGTGTTTCTCATCAATCTACGGCTTGATGTCTTTCTTCACTTTTAGAAAATGCTCAGTGAATATCTCGTCAAACTCAGCTTCTGACCCATTCTCTCTGTTTTCTCCTTCTGGGACTCTAATTACACATATGGTTGAACTTTTCACTGTGATCTACCACTCATCATACTTCTTGTACATATTGCACTTGTGTGCAAGTACGTGTGTGTGGGTGTTGTGTGTGCATATTCACCTCTTATATACATAGCTCCCCATAAAAACCACAAAACAAATGATTGTCATCATCACACAATAAAAGATACTTTTAAAAGTGAAAAAGGGAGGTAGAGAAGAGACTTTTTTTATTAAAAACATATATGTACCAAATCTACTCAGAGAAGTTATCAAACAACATAAAAATGTAACTCATATGACATGAATAACTTCTAGGATAATATATTTCTGTACTATTCCCACTCCTTCTAATACTACCTATTTTCAACAGTTAACATTCATCACCCACCTCTACAAAACATTTCTATTACACACAAAACCTTAAGAGTAGGCTTCTCTAAGCACCTATAACCATAAAACCTTACATTTTTTACTTATCTGAATTAAAATCTCTAATATCAGATATTATCTAACTACTAGATACACAGGAGCATAGGTGCACCTCCTTAAAAATATATGGGAAATAGTCTAGAAGATATTGCCATCCTTTTTCAATTTACCTGTGCTTTGGCTCATCACAAGTCTTGGAGGAGAACTTGTTTCTTCAGATTCTTCTGATGAGTGTGCCAGAAAGTCATGAAGCTTCTGCACCAATGTATTCAACTTGCTTTCACTGTTAAAAAAAATTTTAAGAAATTCCTAACTTACCAGGTCATATATTAAATTAAACATAAAGTTTAACAAACTGAAAATATATCTACGTTGTAAGTGGCCTGAAATAATGCATACTTAAAATAAAAATTAAAGAACAAAATGAATTTTCTTTATTTCACCAAGGATATGAAAGCATGACTAACAAAATCTACCTGTACACTTATCCACAATCAAAGTATAATTCAAGGACTGTAATAAACCATAATGAAAAAGAATGTATATATATGCATATATGTATAACTGAATCACTTTGCTGTACACCTAAAATACAACACTGTAAATCAACCATAATCCAATATAAAATAAAAATTTTAAAAGAAGTATAATTCAAAGAGTGTAATAATCATAATAGAAAATATGAAAAATAATGCATATATATATAACTGAATCACTTTGCTGTACAAAAGAAATTAACACAGTGTTGTAAATTAACTATATGTGAATAAAATAAATTTAAAAATAAACCAAAAAAGTAAAAGTCAAGGAAATTGCTGGTAGTATGAGATTCTGCTTTACATGATTTAAAATAATAATCCAGTAATTTATCAAATATATTTCCTGAGCAATTACTCTCTGGAATCCTTCAGTAGTTTTTTTTTTTTTTGCTTATTACTCTATTTTCTGCATAGAACAGAATAAATGTATAAATGACAAACACTAAGATGAATAAAATATAGAACAGGACCTAGCAGAGCTCACAGATTCTCATGGAAATATTTATGTAACTGAATTACTACAGCATATCCTATTAAGTTATATATTTGGTATATCTGTAATGCAACAAACAGGGTTATAAAAGCTTAAAAGTTTGAAATGCAGAAAATAAACATATACCCCATTTCTAATAAAAGATTTCCTAAATTTAAAAGCAAGAAGGATAAAACTGATTTCACTAAAATTCAAAACTTCCGTGTATCAAAAGATTCCACCAAGAAAGTAAAGACACAACCCACATAACTGTGGACAACTATTTTCAAATTATATATATGAAAAGCCATTAATATCCTTTTATACAATATATACTCTTTTAAGAATAAAAAGAATTCTTACAATTAAACAGCAAAATGAAAAACTTGATTTTAAAATGGATTTTAAAGAACTTAAGATATACAACAACTCAACAACAAAAACCCAAACAACCCAATCAAAAAATGAGCAGAAGAGCTAAATAAACATTTCTCCAAATAAGACATACAGATGGCCAGCAGGCACATGAAAAAATGCTCAACACCACTAATTACTAGAGAAATTCAAATCAAAATTACAATGAGGTCCCACCTCAGACCGGTGAGAATGGCCATCATTAAAAAGTCTACAAATAACAAATCCTGGAGAGCATGTGGAAAAAAGGGAATCATCCTACCCTGTTGGTGGGAATGCAAGTTGGGAATGTTCCCACTGTGGAAAACAGTATGGACGTTCCTCAGAAAACTAAAACAGAATTACCAAATGATCCAGCAATCTTACTCCTGGGCATATATCAGCAAAACTATAATTCTAAAAGATACATGCACCCCGATGTTCACAGCAGGACTATTCACAAAAGCCAAAAGGTGGAAACAACCTAAAATGTCCACTGACAGAAGAATGGATAAAAGAAGATGCAGTGCATATATATAATGAAATACTACTCAGGCATAAAAAAGAACAAAATAATGTCATTTGTAGCAACATGGATGCAAGCACAGATGATCATACTAAGTGAAATAACTCAGAAAGAGAAAGACAAATATCACATGATATCGCTTATATGTGGAACCTAAAATATGACAGGGAGGAAAAAGATGGCAGCAGAGTAGAAGGATGTGGAGTGCATCTCTCTCCACAGATGCATCAGGAATACATTCAAAGATGCAATAATTTCCACAGAAATCTGGCTAAACACTAGCAGAGGACCTTGAACACCACAAAGGACTGCAAAGATCCCAACATAAGTGGGTAGGACAGAGAGGGAATAAAATAAAAGGAGAAAGAGGAGGAAAAAAAAGGAAAGGGACAGGTCCTACACCCTGGGGTGGGGGGAGGTGAAACAAAGGAGAGATTGCCAAATTCGGGGAAACTCCCCTTACCTGACAGGGAAACCCCCTATCCAATGGGGACTTTGACTGGGTCAGAAGGGAGGCATTTGGGACTGTCCAAAAAGGGTGAAGTGGCTGACCTGTGGCAGATGGGAAAGAGTGAGAAGCACACAGAGGTTCTGAACCACAGCTCTGCATTCCTGGACTGAAATGTGGGTTCACAGCTGTACAGGGCGTCTGGGAGCTGGAACATGGGAACCGGAGAACTGGTTCAGGGTAAGAAACATTGTTGGCTGTGGGGAAACGGACTGAGGGGAAAGAAGGGAAGAACTTTGCAATGGAGAATGCCCACCATGGAAAACTGGGTGGCCATGGAAGTGACGCACTACTGCTGCCTCACAAGCAGGGGAGGAGCAGCCACTGTTGTAGCCTCTCATTCAGTGCCTGCGACAAACAAAGGGAAGCCCCCTCTCAGCTTGGCTGTCACAGTCGAAAAGGAATAGAGGACTTCCTAGGTGGTGCAGTGGTAAAGAATCCACCTGCTGATGCAGGGGACACAGGTTCGAGCCCTGCCCTGGGAATATTCCACGTGCCACAGAGCAACTAAGCCCGTGCACCACAACTATTGAGCCTGTGCTCTAGAGCCCGTGAGCCACAACTACTGAGCCCCTGTGCTGCAACTATTAAAGCCCACGCACCTAGGGCCCATGCTCCACAACAAGAGAAGCCACTACAATGAGGAGCCTGCGCACCACAATGAAGAGTAGCCCCCACTCACAGCAACTAGAGAAAGCCCGTGTGCAGCAACGAAGACCCAACTCAGCCAATAAATAAATAAAATAAATTTATTAAAAGAAAAGAAAAGAAATAGAAAAAGCCCCCTGGGGGAGGCTGGCCTGGTGTGCCTGCTGCCAAGAGCCAGAAGAAGTTCACAGAGAAAGACATCTGTGGAGACATTCCTATTACACCTGAGCCCACCACCTTCCCTCTGCAACTGGTGCCACACCCACGGCTGCCAGGGCTCCCATGACACAGGCAGGGTGCTACTGCTGGCTCACACACAAGGGAAGGTGCCACTATTGTACCTTCTCTCTCCCCACACACTGGCGCCTACATACGAACAATAAAGAAAGCTCTGCTGCTTGCAGAGTAATACAAAAAGCCCCCAAGGACAGCCCATCAGGCGCCTTGGGCCAGCCTCCAGTAAAGAACAACACTAGCCAGATTTCCTATACCCATGCCCGCCAGCATCCCTGTGCATTTAGTGGCACCCCTAGGGCTCCCAATATCCAAACAGGGTGCTACTGTTCAGTCACATGCAGGGAGAGAAGCCACTATCAAAGCCTCTCTCTCCCCACACACCTGCATCTGCAGATGAACAATAAAGAAAACCCTCACTGACGTAGAACCAAACAACTCCAAGGCAACCTCAGAACCAGATTCTGGCAGTTACATCACACACAGAAGCAGGGACAAAACCAAAGCTGAACACCAGGGACAGGGGGAATAAGGAAAAGGTTCTAAAATCTTTCAATCACATATAAACGCTGCAGACTAAATCCCCGTGAAGAGCTAGGTAGACCCAATGTATATGGAATATCTGAGTAGACAATGAATGTTCCCACAAATGGAAAAGGTCGAGCTCTGGCAGGTATGGACTGTGGGAGCAAGCACACACAGGAATTGGGCCAGATCAGAGCCCACAGGACCCACAGCAGGTCCAGAGCACAACCCAGAGGCAGAAGAGGGCCTCTTGGGGAGGCAAAGCTGGCCTCAGGTTCAAGGCATGTACAAGGACACTTACAGTTGAGACCACCAAGGAAATAAGATTATTATTATTAATTCTATTGATCTGATCCATTCCATGGTCAGTTCTAGCTTATTTTTTTCCTTTACCATCTTAGTCCTAAGGGATCTTCACCTTTTATAACATATTTTTAATTCTATTTTTTTACTTTCATTTTCATTTTTAGCCTTTTTAAATATTTCTCTTTCTAGCTAGCTTTTCCGTAGTGCTGAGTTTATCTCCCCTATCTTCGTTTCTTCTTTATCTTTAATACATTTCTATTTTATTTTTCTTCTTTTTCTTTTTACATTTCCAGTCATACTATGCTCTTCTGTTGCTCTGTGTTCTATCCCTTTTTATATTACCATATTATACTTTTACTCAATATTATTGGTCTGCTCTATGTCCTTGCTTTATTCTTCAGATGACACACTGCTATAGTTTTTGTTATTAGGTTTTGTCTTTATCTTACTTCTAATTATAACTGTTTTATTTCATTTTGGGGATCTTCACTCTATGTGGTTGTTCTCTTGCTCTTTGTTATATTTGTTCCTTATCTCTATTTGGTCCCTGTTATATTTGGTCCTCGTTTTCACAGTGTCCCTGATTTTTTTCATTTTTGTTTTCAATTATTGTTGGTTTTCTCTTAAATTGTCTGATTGTGCTGTGGGGTTCTTCTGTTAGGCTGTTCTAGTACTTTATCTTCTATTGGGTTCTGTTTTTCTGTTTCCTGTGTGTGTACGTGTTTCCTTGATTCAGTAATTCTTTGTTTGACTTAACCTGTGGCCATTACTCTGGGGCATGGATAGTCTTTTTTTAATCCCCTTTATTGCCGGGACGAGCAACCTCTGGAGTCTGGAGTCCTCAACTAGAGGCAAGTCGGAGGTTCTGGGGAGGGAGCACCAAGTCCAGGACACTACACCACTAGAGAGTCCTCAGCCACAGGGAAGATTAACCACAGAGAATTCTCACAGAAACCTCTATTAGAGTCTAAGACTTGGCTTCGCCCGACTGCCTGCAACTGCCAGTGCTGGATACTTCACAGCAAACTACAAACAAGACAGGAACACAAACCCGCCCATCAGTACACAGACTACCTAAGGCCATGTTAAGCTCACAGATACCCTAATACACATCACCTGACACAGCCCTGCTCATCAGAGGGAAAAGACTCAGATCCACACACCAGAAAGCAGGCACCACACCCTCCCATCACAATACATATATATATATTTTATATATATATATATATATAATATATATATATAACTGAATTACTTTGCTATATAAACCCGAAACTAACATAATACAGTAAATTAACTACACTTAAATTTAGAAGTAAACACTAACTGTAGAGCTAAAACAATCAAAACAGTGTAGTACTAGCATAAGGACAATCATATAGAACAATGGAATACAGAACCCAGAAATAAAGCCTTGCATATATGTGGTCAATTAATTTTCAAGAAGAGGGTCAACAATATTCAACTGGAAAAGGATAGTCTTTTCAACATGTGGTGCTGAGAAAACTCGATATCCACATGCAAAAGAAAAAAGTGGACCCCTGCTTAACACCATATACAAAAATTAACTCAAGATGCATCAAAGACCTGAAAATAGTAGCTAAAACTATGAAACTCTTTAAAGAAAATAGAGGGGGAATCTTCATGACGTTGGATTTGGTGATGCTTTCTTGAATATGATACCAAAAGCCCAGGCAAAACAAACAAACAAAACTGTATTTCATCAAAATGAAAAACTTTTGTGCATCAAAGGTCATTATCAAGAGAATAAAAAGACAATGCACAAAATGGGAGAAAATATTTCTAAACCTTATATCTGAAATGGTATTGATAAGAAAATGTAAAGAAATCCTACAACACAAATACAAAAACCCAAGCAACCAAATTCAAAAAAGGGCAGAGGCACAGCAGTCAGACATGAAAAATGAAAGGTATCCAAGTTGGAAAGAAAGAGGTAAAATTGTGATTACATGCAGATGACATAACACTCTATATAGAAATTCCTAAAGACGCCACACAAAAACTGTTAGAACTAATGAATTGAGCAATGTAGAAGGATACAAGATTAATATACAGATATCTGCTGCACTTCTGGGGTCTTCCCTGGTGCTCCAGTAGCTAAGACTCTATTCTCTCAATTCAGGGGGCCCTGGTTCAGTCCCTGAAAAGGGAACTAGATCCCACATTCTGCAACTAAAAGATTCCACATGCTACAATGAAGATCCTGTGTGCCACAAGATCCAACGCAGCCAAATAAATAAATATTTTTTAAAAAGAAAAAAAAGTATGTTGCATTTCTTTACACTAACAATGAAATATCAGAAAAAGAAAGTAAAAAAAATTCTATTTAAAATAGCATCCAAGGAGTTCCCAAGCTGTCCAATGGTTAGGACTTGGCAGTTTCACTGTCGTGGGCCTGAGTTCAATCCCTGTTCTGGAAACTAAGATCCTGCAAACCACACAGTGTGGCCAAAAAAATAAATTAAAATGGACATAAATGTAATTTTAATAAATAAATGATATACTAGCATACAAAAAATAAATATCTAGGAAAAAACCTAGAAAGTAAAAGATCTATATTCTCAGAACTAGAAAACACTGAAAAAAGGAAACTGAAGATGACTGAAAGAAATGGAAAGATATCCCATGCTCTTGGATTGGAAGAATAAATACTGGTAAAATGGCCATACTATGCAGAGCAAGCTACAGATTTAATACGATCCCTATCAAATTACCCATGACATTTTTCACAGGACTAGAATACATAATCTTTAAAAGTAATATTGAACTGCAAAAGACTCAGAATTGCCAAAGCAATCCTGAGGGAAAAGAACAAAGCTGGAGGCATAACCCTCCCAGATTTAAGACAATATTATAAAGCTACAGTAATAAAAACAATGTGGTATTGACACAAAAAAGACATATAGATCAATGGAACACAATAGAGAGCCCAGAAATAAACCCACACACCTATGGTCAATTAATCTTCGACAAAAGAGGCAAGAATATACAATGGAGAAAACACAGTCTCTTCAACAAGTGGTGATGAAAAAGCTAGACAAGCTCATATGAATCAATGAAGTTACAGCACTCCCTCATACCATATACAAAAATAAATGTAAAATGGTTTAAAGACTTAAACATAAGACATGACACCACAAAATTCCTAGAAGAAAACATAGGCAAAACATTCTCTGACATAAATCATACCAATGTTTTCTTAGGTCAGTCTGCCAAGGCAATAGAAATAAAAACAAAAATCAATAAGTGGGACCTAATCAAACTTAAAACCTTTTATACAACATAGCAAACCATGAACAAAACAAAAAGACAACCTATGGATTGAGAAAAAGTATTTGCACATGATGAGACCAACTAAGGCTTAATGTCCAAAACATACAAACAGCTCATACAACTCAATATCAAAAGCCCCCCCAGGGCTTCCTAGGTGGCGCAGTGGTTAAGAATCCGCCTGCCAATGCAGAGGTCACGGGTTCGATCCCTGCTCTAGGAAGATCCCACATGCCGCGGAGCAACTAAGCCCGTGTGCCAAAAAAAAAAAAAAAAGCCCCCCCAAAAAAACAATCAAAAAATGAGCTGAAGACCTAAACAGTTATTTCCCCAAAAAAGAAGTGGACAACAGGCACATGAAAAGATGCTCAACATCGCTAATTATTAGAGAAAGGGAAACCAAAACTACAAAGAGGTATCACCTCACACCAGTCAGAATGGCCATCAGCAAAAAGTCTACAAATAATAAATGCTGGAGAGGGTGTGGAGAAAAAGGAACCTTCCAATACTGATGGTGGGAATGTAACCTGGTGCAGCCACTAAAGAAAACAGTATCAAGCTTCCTTCAAAAACTAAAACTACAGTTACCATACAGTCCAGCAATCCCATTCCTGGGTGTATATCTGGAAAAGACAAAAACTCTAATTTGCAAAGATGCATGTACTACAATGTTCACAGCAGGACAATTTACAATAGCCAAGACGTGGAAGCAATGCAACTGTCCATCAATAGATGAATGGATAAAGAAGATGTAGTGTATATACACAATGGAATATTTCTCAGCCATAAAAAAGAATGAAATAATACCATTTGCAGGAACACGGGTGGAGGTAGAGATTATACTGAGTGAAGTAAGTCAGACAGAGAAAAGCAAATATTATATAATATTACTTTTGTGTGGAATCTAAAGAATAATACAAATGCATCTAAACACAAAATAGAAACAAACTCACAGACAGAAAACAAATTTAAGATTACCAAAGGGTAAGAGGGAAGGATAAATTAGGAGTATGGGATTATGAAATACATGCCACTATATACAAAACAAACAACAAGGATTTACTGTATAGCACAGGAAACTATATTCAATATTTTGTACTAATCTATAATGAAAAAGAATCTGAAAAATAATATATATATGTATATGTATATATATTGGGTTGGCCAAAGAGTTCGTTCATTCTGCGTAAGATGGCTCTAGTAGCACTTAGTTGTCTTAAACTTCATTCAAAACAATTCTGTTAGGCTGTACTGTGACAGTTGTCATATCAAAGTGCATTTAAAAACACTTATCCAAATTGGTGAATTTCTGTGTAGCCATTTTAATAGTGAAGATGGAAGAAAAAAGCAACATTTTTGACATAATATGCTTTATTATTTCAAGAAAGGTAAAAATGCAACTGGAACGCAAAAAAAGACACGTTCAGTGTATGGAGAAGGTGCTGTGACTGATCAAACATGTCAAAAGTGGTTTGCGAAGTTTCGAGCTAGAGAATTCTCACTGGACAATGGTCCACGGTCGGGTAGATCAGCTGTAGTTGATAGCGATCAAATCAAGACATTAATTGAGAACAATCAACATCATACCACGCGGGAGATAGCCAACATACTCAAAATATCCAAATCAAGCACTGCAAATGCTTTGCTCCAGCTTGGTTATGTTAATTGCTTTGATGTTTGGGTTCCACATGAGTTAAGCAAAGAAAACTTTCTTGACCGTATTTCTGCATGTGATTCTCTACTTAAATGTAATGAAAACGTTCTCTTTTTAAAACATATTGTGACGGGCAATAAAAAGCGGATACTGTATAATAACGTGGAACTGAAGAGATTGTGGGACAAGTGAAATGAACCAGCACCAACCACACCAAAGGCCAGTCTTCATCCAGAGAAGGTGATGCTGTGTATATGGTGGGACTGGAAGGGAGACCTCTATTACAAACTCCTTCCAGAAAACCAAATGATTAATTCCAAAAAGTACTGCTCCCAATCAGACCAACTGAAAGCAGCACTCGACGAAAAGCGTCCAGAATTAGTCGACTAACAGAAAACACATAATCTTCCATCAGGATACCACAAGACCACATGTTTCTTTGATGACCAGGCAAAAACTGCTACAGATTGGTTGGGAAGTTCTGATTCATCCAGCATATTCACCAGGCATTGTACCTTCAAATTTCCATTTATTTCGGTCTTCACAAAATTCTCCTAGTGGAAAAAAACTCAATTCCCTGGAAGGCTGTAAAAGGCACCTGGAACAGTTCTTTGCTCAAAAAGATAAAAATTTTGGGGAAGATGGAATTATGAAGTTGCCTGGAAAATGGCAGAAGGTAGACGAACAAAACGGTGACTACATTGTTCACTAAAGTTCTTGGTGAAAATGAAAAATGTGTCTTTTATTTTTACTTAAACATTAAAGGCAGTTTTTGGCCAACCCTATATATATACACACACACATATGTACACACATACATACATACATATATATGTATGTATTACTGAAGCATCTGTACACCGGAAAGTAACACAATTTTGTAAATCAACTATACTTAAAAAAATAAAATAAAATAAAATATGCAGAAAAAAAATGTTAAAGGACAAAGGACTTGGATGGACATTTCTCCAAAGAAGACATACAAATATCCAATAAACACACAAAAGGATGCTCTATGTCACCAGCCATTAGGAAAATACAAGTCAAAACCATAATGACATAACACTTCACACCCAGCAAGAGACTATTATCCACCACTCCCCCCAAAAAAGTAAAGAAAATAGCAAGTATTGGTAAAGATGTGGAGCAACAGGGACCCTAAGTATGATGCTGTTAGGAATATCAAATGGTATACCCACTGTGGAAAAACAGTAAAGCAGTACCTCAAAAAGATAAACATAGAACGGCCATACGATCCAGTAATTCTACTTCTAAGTACATACCAAAGAAATAAAAGCTGGGACTCAAACAGATACACATACATCAATGTTCATACCAGCATTATTCACAAGAGCCAAAAAGGTGAAAATAACCAATATGTCCATCAACAACAAATGAATGCATAAGTAAAATGTAACATACACATGGTATAAAAGGAATGATATTCCCTAAAAAGGAATGAAATTCTGATACATGCTACACCACAGACGAACTTTGAAAACATTATACTAAAATAAGCCAGGCATAACCAAAGAAGAAACATTCTATCTAGAACAGACAAATTCACAGAGACAAAAAGTGGAATAGAGGGCTGGAGGAGGGGGAGGGAATGCAGTTATTATTTAATGGGTACAGAATTTCTGGTTTGGAGATGATCAAAAAGATCTGGAAATGGAGAGTGAGAATGGTTACAAAAGACTTCCAATGTACTTAATGCCACTGAATTGTACACTTAAAAATGGTTAAAATAGCAAATTTTTTAAAAAATATTTGATTTATCAGGCAAATATTAAAAGAAAGCTGGTGCTGTGTGTGGCCACTAAAGCTATGAATGAAGACGTACAAACTGCAGTACTATTTGTATTAAAGAAAATTTGGGAATAACCTAATTATCCATAAAAAAACAGGACAGACTATACATTCACATGATGGATTATTAAATATCAGTTAAACGAATCAACTAGAGCCATATATATCAATATAGATACATCAAAAAAATAGTTCAAAAGGAACTGAAGCTTTAGCTACAATATTCTCATAAAGTCTAAAGGAAATGTAATTAATTTTAACTAGCATATTATTTTAATAATAAAGCAACTTGCAGGAAGTACCTGAGGAGTCTGAGTGGAGCTAGTTTGCACCTCCTGGCTCAGGAGAATGGGGGCCAGAGTTTAGAAGGGGTTAGGCAAAGCACCCACCCCAGGACCAAGTGCCCTGCTTCCAACACAAGGCACTGTTCCCAAGGCCAACCATGGCTACCATTCAGAAGCTAGTAGGAAAAATAGCTCTGATGTACATATGAAGCAAGGGTAAAGACTTCAGAGAATACATGAAGGCAACAGGAGTGGGATCAGCACCACGAAAAATGGATGCAATGACCAAGCCAAGTTGTGTCATCACTTCTGAAAGCAAATCTCTCACCAAAAAAACTGAGAGCCCCTTGAAAACACAGTTCTCTTGAAACCTGGAAGAGAAGTTTGAAGAAACTACTGCTGTTGGTAGAAAAACTCAGACTGTCTTCAACTGAAAATGTGTTATGAACAATGTCACCTGTACTAGGATCTATCAAAAGGTATAAAAATTCCAACATCACTTTAGAGAGGAACTAGCTGTTAAAATAAACAAGCTCAGTTCAATGTGCAAATCTTCACATTACTTTTTTTTTCATTACTGTGTCCCATTATCTCTATCACACAATTTGCATGCAACTATTTCCAAGCATTGACTTAATAAGGATCATCCCTACATAAAAAACCCTAAAGATGACACCAAAAAACTACTAGAGGTCATTAATTTGATAAAGATGCTGGATACAAAATCAACACACAGTAATCTACTGCATTTGTGTAAAACAACAAGGAACTCTCAGAAAGGAAGATTTCTGATAAAACAATCCCATTTACCATCATGTCACAAACAATAAAACACCTAGGAATAAATCTCATTAAGGAGGTAAAAAGACAAAAAAAAGATGGTGGTGAAGTAGAGGGACGTGGAATGCATCACTCTCCACAGATGCATTGGGAATGCACTGAAGGACACAATAATTCCCACAGAGAACCAGCTGAACACCAGCAGACGGCCTCAGACACGAGAAAGGACCTCAAGGATCCCGACATAACCAGTAGGGAGGCATCTACGATGGCTCAAAGAGGGTGAAGCGGCAGAGCTGTGGCAGACGGGAAGGAGTGAGAAACACACAGAGGGTCCGGACCAAGACCTCGATTCACAGCTGAACAGAGAGTCCAGGAATGTGGGAACCGGAGAGCTGGTTCAGGGTGAAGAAAATTGTTGCCAGTAAGGTGATGGACTGAGAGGACAGGAGGGAAGAGGTCGGCAGCGAGGAGTGCCAGCCCCTGAGAGCTGCCCAGCCATAATGGCGGCTGGAGGCTGCAGGCTCACGGGCGGGGGAAGGAGCCATGGGCATAGCCTCTTTCTCTCTTTCCGCACCTGCAACAGGCAGTGGAGAGATGCCCTGTGGGCTACCTAATGTTCTCAGGGATAACAAGTACCCTCAGGCAATCAGGCAGGGCTGGATTAAAACCCCTTGGAACACTGGCAGCAGGGAGGCTGCAGAGAAAAAACAAAAAAAACAAAACCCGAGAGAGGCCCAACTCTGAGACTTTCTGTTTACACCTGAGCCACCAGCGTCCCTCTGCGACAGGCACCGCCAAGCCCGACTGAAACAACAGTGCGCCACTGCTCACTCACTCCCAGGGAAAGGAGCCACTATTGTACCCTCTCCCTCCCCACACACCAACGTTTACAGATGAAAAATAAAGGAAGCTCTGCTGGTCACAGAATAATGCAAAAAAACTCAAGGCGAGTAGAAGGACACTTACAGCCGAGACTCTAAGGAAACAGAAATATTAGTATCAATCCTTTTGAACTGGTCCATTCAGGGATCAGTTCTGGATTACTTTTTCTTTTTTTTTTCTTTTTTTTCCATTATTAATTACGATCTTAGTCCTAAGGGATCTACAAGTTTTATAACCTAATTTTTTAATGCTATTTTTTATTCTTTTTTATTTTTTTTCCTTTTTATATACTTCTATTTCTAGCTAAGTTTTTTGGTAGCACGGACAATATATCTCTCATACTTTCCTTTCATCGCTATCTTTCATACATTTCTATTCCTTTCTTTTTATTTGCATATTTCCAATCACACTACGCTCTTCTGTTCCCCTTTCTTCCAGTAATTTTAAGTTTATTTTATCTTAACATACTTATAAGCAACACTAACAAACTGCTCAGACTCCTTGCTCTACTCTCCAGATGATGCACCGCCTTGGTATTTAATATTAGGTTTTTGTCTTTATCTTAGTTCTTAGTATAACTGTCAAATTTCAATCTGAGAATCTCCATTCTGTCCGGTGGTACTCTAGCTCTTTTCTATATTAGATTCTAGCTTACAAAATCTCCCTGGATTAGTGTTTGCATGTGTAAGCTGTTATTTGTTTGTTAGCTTGCTTTTGCTTTTGTCTCTGATTTGTTCTGTTTCAGTTGTGAATTTCTGTTGGGTTTTTCTTTGAATATCTGATAGCACACTGGGGTTCTGTCAGGTCTTTCTAAAGCCTTATGTCCTAATGGATTCAGTAATTATGTGTCTTATACATGTATGTGTTTCCTAGACTTAATATTTGTTTAAGCCAACACTTGGACATTAGTCTGAGGCTTGGACAGTCTTCTATAAACACCTCTATCGCTAGGACAAGCAACCCCAAAAGTTTGGACAACCGTGAGGAAACAAAGAAACACCATGCAGGCAAAGGAGCAGGAAAAAAACCCCACAAGACAAAATAAATGAGGAGGAAATAGGAAAAATGCCTGAAAAAGAATTCAGAGTAATGATAGTAAAAATGATACAAAATCTCGATAACAAAATAGAGAAAGTACAAGAAACAGTTCATAAGAACTCAGAAAAACAAACAGCAATGGATAACAAAATAACTGAAATTAAAAATACTTTAGATGCTATAACCAGCAGAATGACTGAGGCAGAAGAACGAATAAGTGAGTTGGAAGATAGAATGGGGGAAATAACTGTCACAGAGCAGGAAAAAGGAAAAAGAATAAAAAGAATAGAAGACAGTCTCAGAGACCTCAGTGATAACATGAAGTGTACCAACATTCGAATTATAGGCATCCCAGAAGAAGAAGAAAACAAGAAAGGGTCTGAGAAAATATTTGAAGAGGTTATAGTGGAAAACTTCCCCAACATGGGAAAGGAAATAATTCACCAAGTCCAAGAAGCACAGAGAGTCCCATACAGAATAAACCCAAAGAGAAATACACCAAGACACATATTAATCAAACTAACATCAATTAAACACAAAGAAAAAATATTAAAAGCAGCAAGAGAAAAGCAACAAATAACATATAAGGGAAAACCCATCAGGATGACAGCTGACCTTTCTACAGAAACTCTGCAGGCCAGAAGGGAATGGCAGGATATCCTGAAAGTCCTGAAAGAGAGAAACCTACAGCCAAGAATACTCTACCCAGCAAGAATCTCATTCAGATTTGAGGGAGAAATCCAAAGCTTTCCAGACAAGCAAAAGTCAAGAGAATTCAGCACCACCAAACCAGCCTTACAACAAGTGCTAAAGGACCTTCTCTAAGTAGGAAACACAAGAAAAGGAAAACACCTACAAATACAAACCCAAAACAATTAAGAAAACGGGAATAGGAACACACATGTCAATAATCACCTTAAATGTAAATGCATTAAATGCTCCAACCAAAAGACACAGACTGGCTGAATGGATACAAAAACAAGACCCTTCTATATGCTGCCTACAAGAAACCCACTTCAGACCAAGGGATACATATAAACCGAAAGTAAAGGGATGGAAAGAGATATTCCATGCAAATGGAAGTCAAAAGAAAGCTGGAGTAGCAATACTCATATCAGACAAATTAGACCTTAAAGTAAAGACGATTACAAGAGACAAGGAAGGACACTCCATAATGATCAAGGGATCCATCCAAGAAGAACATATCACAATGGTAAATATCTATGCTCCCAATATAGGAGCACCTCAATACATAAGGCAAATGCTAACAGCTATAAAAGGGGACATTGACAGGAACACAATAATAGTGGGAGACTTGAACACCCCACTTACACTAATGGACAGATCATCCAAACAGAAAACAAATAAAGACACACAAGCTTTAAATGGCACATTAGACCATTACGACTTAATTGATATTTATAGGACATTCCATCCAAAAACGACAGAATACACTTTCTTCTCAAGTGCACACGGAACATTTTCCAGGATAGATCACATCTTGGGTCACAAATCGAACTTCAGCAAATTCAAGAAAATTGAAATCATATCAAGCATCTTCTCAGACCACAACACCATGAGACTAGATATCAATTACAGGAAAAAAACTGCAAAAAATACAAACACATGGAGGCTAAACAATTCACTCTTAAACAACCAAGGAATCACTAAAGAAATCAAAGAGGATATCAAAAAATATCTAGAAACAAATGACAACGAAAACACAACAACCCAAAACCTATGGGATGCAGCAAAAGCAGTTCTAAGAGGGAAGTTTATAGCAATACAGTCCTACCTTAAGAAGCAAGAAAAATACCAAATAAACAACCTAACCTTACACCTAAAACAATTAGAAAAAGAACAAAGAAACCCCAAAGTGAGCAGAAGGAAAGAAATCATAAAGATCAGAGCCGAAATAAATGAAAAAGAAAGGAAGGAAACCATAGCAAAAATAAATAAAACTAAAAGCTGGTTCTTTGAGAAGATTAACAAAATTGATAAACCATTAGCCAGACTCATCAAGAAAAAAAGGGAGAAGATGCAAATCAACAGAATTAGAAATGAAAAAGGAGAAGTAACAACGGACACCTCAGAAATACAAAACATCATGAGAGACTAATACAAGCAACTATATGCCAATCAACTGGATAACCTAGAAGAAATGGATAAATTCTAAGAAAAATACAATCTTCCAAGACTGAACCAGGAAGAAACAGAAATTATTAACAGACCAATCACAAGTACGGAAATTGAGGCTGTGATTAAAAATCTCCCAACACACAAAAGCCCAGGACCAGATGGATTCACAGGCGAATTCTATCAAACATTTACAGAAGAGCTAACACCTGTCCTTCTCAAACTCTTAAAATATTGCAGAAGGCGGAACACTCCCAAACTCATTCTACGAGGCTACCATCACCCTGATACCAAAACCAGGCAAAGATGTCACAAAAAAAGAAAATTACAGACCAATATCACTGATGAATATAGATGCAAAAATCCTCAACAAAATACTAGCTAACAGACTCCAACAGCACATTAAAAAAATCATACACCATGATCAAGTGGGGTTTATCCCTGGGATGCAAGGATTCTTCAATATATGCAAATCAATCAACATGATACATCATATCAACAAATTGAAGGATAAAAACCATATGATCATCTCAATAGATGCAGAAAAAGCTTTTGACAAAATTCAACATCCATTTATGAGAAAAGCTCTCCAGAAAATGGGCATAGAAGGAAATTGCCTCAACATAATAAAAGCCATACATGAGAAACCAAAAACCAACATCGTTCTCAATGGGGAAAAACTGGAAGAATTCCCTCTAAGAACAGGAACAAGACAAGGGTGTCCACTCTCACCATTATTATGCAACATAATTTTGGAAGTTTTAGCCACAGCAATCAGAGAAGAAAAAGAAATTAAAGGAATACAAACTGGAAAAGAAGAAGTAAAATTGTCACTCTTTGCAGATGACATGATATTATATATAGAAAACCTTAAAGACTCTACCAGAAAACTGCTAGCACTAATTAATGAGTTTAGTAAAATACAAAATTAATGCACAGAAATCTCTTGCATTCCTATACACTAACAACAGAAGAGCAGAGAGGGAAATTAAGGAAACTCTCCCATTCACCATTGCAACAAAAAGAAGAAAATACCTAGGAATAAACCTGCCTAAGGAGGCAAAAGATCTGTATGCAGAAAACTTTAAGACACTGATGAAAGAAATCAAAGACGACACAAAGAGATCGAGGGACATACCATGTTCCTGGATTGGAAGAATCAACATCGTGAAAATGACTGTACTACCCAAAGCAATTTACAGATTCAATGCAATCCCCATCAAATTACCAATGGCATTTTTCACAGAACTAGAGCAAGAGATCTTACGATTTGTATGGAAACGCAAAAGACCCCAAATAGCCAAAGCAATCTTGAGAAGGAAAAATGGAGTTGGTGGAATCAGGCTTCCTGACTTCAAACTATACTACAAGGCCATAGTGATCAAGACAGTATGGTACTGGCACAAAAATAGAAAGGAAGATCAATGGAATAAAATAGAGAACTCAGAAGTAAGCCCAAACACATATGGGCACCTTATCTTTGACAAAGGAGGCACGAGTATACAATGGAAAAAAGACAGCCTCTTCAATAAGTGATGCTGGGAGAATTGGACAGCAACATGTAAAAGAATGAAATTAGAACATTTCCTAACACCATCCACAAAAATAAACTCAAAAATGGATTAAAGACCTACATTTAAGGCCAGACACTATCAAACTCCTAGAGGAAAACATAGGCAGAACACTCTATGACATCCATCAAAGCAAGATCCTTTTTGACCCACCTCCTAGAATCATGGAAATAAAATCAAGAATAAACAAATGGGACCTCATGAAACTTAAAAGCTTTTGCACAGCAAAAGAAACCATAAACAAGACTAAAAGGCAACCATCAGAATGGGAAAAAATAGTTTCCAACGAAACAACGGACAAAGGATTAACCTCCAAAATATACAAGCAGCTCATGAAGCTTAATACCAAAAAAGCAAATAACCGAATCCTCAAATGGGCGGAAGACCTAAATAGTTCTCCAAAAAAGACATACAGATGGCCAACAAACACATGAAAAGATGCTCAACGTCACTAACCATCAGAGAAATGCAAGTCAAAGCCACAATGAGGTATCACCTCACATCAATCAGAATGGCCATCATCACAAAACCTGGAAACAACAAATGCTGGAGAGGGTGTGGAGAAAAGGGAACTCTCCTGCACTGTTGGTGTGAATGTAAGTTGGTACAGCTACTATGGAAAACTATTTGGAGATTCCTTAAAAAACTACAAATAGAACTACCATATGATCCAGTAATATCACTACTGGGCATATACCCAAAGAAAACCATAATCTCAAAAGAAACATGTACCATAATGTTTATTGCAGCACTATTTACAATAGCCAGGACATGGAAGCAACCGAAATGCCCATCAACAGATGAATGGATAAAGAAGATGTGGCATATACATACAATGGAATATTACTCAGCTATAAAAAGAGATGAGATGGAGCTATATGTTATGAAGTGGATAGACCTAGAGTCTGTCATACAGAGTGAAGTAAGTCAGAAAGAGAAAGACAAATATTGTATGCTAACTCACATATACCAAATCTAAAAATGGTACTGATGAACTCAGTGACAAGAACAAGGACGCAGATGCAGAGAATAGACTGGAGAACTCGAGGTTTGGGGGGGCAGGGGGTGAAGGGGAAGCTGAGACGAAGTGAGATAGTAGCACAGACATATATATACTACCAACTGTAAAACAGATAGCCAGTGGGAAGTTGTTGGATAACAAAGGGTGTTCAACTCGAAGATGGAAGATGCCTTAGAGGACTGGGAGGGGGAGGATAGGGGGGACTCGAGGGAGGGTGGGGGGGGAGTCAAGGGAGGGAAGGAATACGGGGATATGTGTATAAAAACAGATGACTGAACTTGGTGTAACCCCCCCAAAAAAATAATAAGTTAAAAAAAAAGGAGGTAAAAAACCTGTACTAAGAAAACTGTAAGACACTGATGAAGGAAAATGAAGATGAAACCAAGAGATGGAAAGACATACCATGTTCATGGACTGGAAGAATAAATACTGTTAAAATGACCATATTACCCAAGGTAACCTACAGATTCAATGAAATCCCTATCAAAATACCAGTGGCATTTTTCACAGAACTAGAACAAATAATTTTAAATTTTGTATATAAATACAAAAGACCCAGAACAGCCAAAACAATCTTTAGAAAAAAGAACAGAGCTGGAGGTATCACATTCCCTGACTTCACACTATACTACAAATCTACAGCAATCAAAACAGTATGATACCAGCACAAAAACAGAGACATAGATCAATGGAATAAAGAGCCCAGAAATGTACCCATGCACTTATGATCAATTAATCTATCACAAAGGAGACAACAGTATACAAGGGAAAAAGAGAGTCTCTTCAATAAGTGGTGTGGGAAAACTGGACAGCTACATATAAAAGTACAGAATCACATTTTCTCCAATATACAAAACATATACAAAAGGATTAGAAACCTAAATGTAAGACTAGAAACCATAAAACACCTAGAAAAAAACATAAACAGAAGATTTTTTTACATAAATCATAGCAATATTTTTTTGGATCTGTCTCCTAAGGCAAAGGAAACAAAAGCAAAAATAAACAAATAGGACCTAATTAAACTTAGCTTTTGCACAACAAAGGAAAGCATCAACAAAATGAAAGACAACTTACAGAACGGAAGAAAATATCTGCAAATAATATGACTGATAAGGGATTAATATCCAAAATATATAAACAGCTTATACAACTCAATATTTTTTTAAAAGGATGAAAAATGGGTAGAGGGACTTCCTAGGTGGCAGAGTGATTATGAATCCACCTACCAATGCAGCAGACACAGGTTTGATCCCTGCTCCAGGAAGATCCCACATGCCGTGGAGCAACTAAGCCCATGCACCACAACTATTGAGCCTGCATGCTGCAACTACTGAAGCCCACGTGCCTAGAGCCTGTGCTCTGCAACAAGAGGAGCCACCGCAATGAAGAGCCCACACACCACAGTGTAGAGCAGCCCCACTCACCGCAACTGGAGAAAGCCCCAGCAACAAAGACCCAACGCAGCCAATAAATAAATAAATAAATTTATTCATTTACTTATTTAGAAAATGGATAGAAAACCTGAATAAACATTTTTCCAAAGATATACAGATGACCAACAGGCACATGAAAAATGCTGAACATGACTAATCATCAGAGAAATGCAAATCAAAACCACAATGTGATGTCACCTCACACCTGTAGAATGGCTATCATGAAAAAGTCTACAAATAACACATCAGAGAGGATGCTGAAAAAAGGGGACCATAGCACACTGTTGGTGGGAATATAAATTGATGCAGCCGCTATACAAAACAGTATGGAGATTCTGCAGGAAAAAGCAGAACTGCCATATCAACCAGCAATTCCAATCCTGGGTATATATCTAAAGAAAACAAAAACACGAATTTGAAAGGATACATGCACCCCAGTGTTCATAGCAGCATTACTTACAATAGCCAAGATATGGAAGAAACTTAATTTCCATAAACAGAAGAATGGATAAAGAAGATGTGGTATATATACACAAATGAATACTACCCAGCCATAAAAAAGTATGAAAACTTTTCCATGTGCAAAAACATGAGTCCACCTGGAGGGTATTATGCTTAGTGAAATACGTCAGAGAAAGACAATCACTGTATGTTGTCACTTAAATGCAGAATCCAAAAAATAAACTGAAAAAATATAACAAAACAGAAACATACTCACAGATATAGAAAACAAACTAATAGTTACCAGAGAGAAAGGTGAGGGGCAAAATAGGAGTAGAAACCACTATATATATATAATAATTGAGCTACAGGGATATACTGTACAGCACAGGGAATACAGTCAATATTTTATAATAACTTTAAATTGAATATAATCTATAAAAATTGTGAATCACTATGCCATACACCTGAAACCAATATAATACTGTGAATCAACTATACTTCAATTAAAAAAATAGGATCAGTGACCAAATCAAGATGGCAGAGGAGTAGGACATGGAGTTCACCTTCTCTCACAAATACATCAAAAATACATCTACACGTGGAACTATTGTCTCAGAATATCTAATGAACACTGGCAGAAGACCTCAGACTTCCAAAAAGGCAAGAAAATCTCCACATAATTGGATAGAGAAAAACAAAAAAGCAGAAAAAAAAAAGAGAGAAAGGAATCAGGACAGGAGCTGCGCCCCTGGGAGGGAACTGTGAAAGAGGAAAGGTCTCCAAACACTAGGAAGTCCCCTCCCTGGTGGGGAGATCAGCCAGGACAGAGGGGGAGATTTGGAGCCTTGAAGGAGAAGGTAGCAACCGGTTTAGAGAGGGCAAAGTGGAGAGAGACCCGCACAGATGGTCAGTGCCACCCAGCACTTCCCAGCCGGGGATGCTCACCTACTGGGGCAGGCAGGGGCTAGGTATTAAGGCTCAGGCTTCAGAGGTCAGACCCAGGGGAGAGGACTGGGGTTGGCTGCATGGAGACAGCCTGTGGTGGCTAGGGTGTGGTGTGGAAGGAGGCCTGGGCCCACCAGAGGTAAGAAGCCATTGTTGGGGGGCACACCTGCCATAGAAGCATCTCTGCACACACTCACAGGTGGCAGGGCACTGCCTACATGAGCTCTGCGGGCAGGCACAAGCCAGCACTGCCAACTCAGACTCCAGAGGTGGGCACAGACTGCTGCCACTGCCAAGGGTCCCACAACTGGGAGCCAACAATTGCCGCCGCCTTCCTAGGAGCATGCGCAAGCCATGTACCTGCACACCCCCCATAAAGGGGATGATGGCCAGCACACATTGAGGAAAGAGACTGCAAGCATTCAAACCAAAAACAGACCTCATGCCAAAAAATGTTAAACCCATACAAGCCACACAGGAATGCTCTGGGATATAAATGGCCCTCCAACACTACAGGAGATAACTGTTTCTCCTAAACTCACAGAATAAGATAAATATAAGCACAGTGAAGAAGCAGAGGAACCACTTCCAGTTAAAAGACCAAGAGAATTCTCCTAAAGGAACAAACAATGAAATGGACCTTTTCAGTCTAACAGACACCAACTTGAAAAAGGAGGTAATGAAAATACTAAAGAAATTAAGAAACATTATCAACAAAAATGCAGATTACTGTCAAAAGGAACTAGAAACTATAAGGCAGGAAAAGTTAGAAAATTCATTTGCCAGGATGAAAGCTGAGCTAAAGGCAATGCATAGCAGAATGAATAATGTAGAAGAAAAAAGAAGTGATCTGGAAGATAGAAAAATGTAATTTACCCAAGCAAAAGAGTAGACAGAAAAAGCCAAATGAAAAACAAATGAGGGACTTCCCTGGTAGTGCAGTGGTTAAGAACCCATGTGCCAAAGCAGGGGACACAGGTTCGATCCCTGATCCAGGAAGATTCCACATGCCGTGGAGCGACTAAGCCCATGCACCACAACTACTGAGCCTGCACTCTAGAGCCCACAAGCCACAACTACTGAGCCCACACACCGAAACTACACAACCCACATGCTGCACCTACTGAAGCCCGCTCACCTAAAGCCCATGCTCCACAACAAGAGAAGCCACAGCACTCAGCCAGCATACCGCAATGAAGAATAGGCCCCGCTCACCGCAACTAGAGAGAAAGCCCACACGCAGCAACAAAGAACCAATGCAGCCAAAAAAAAATTTAATTAAAAAATAAAGAACTCTTAAAAAAAATGAAAGCAATATAAGAGACCAAGGGGATGATATACAGCATCCCAATCTATGCATAATAGGGACTCCAGAAGGAAAAGAAAGAGAAGGGGGGACTGAAAATATATTTGAAGAAATTACGGCTGGAAACTTGCTAAACCTAAAGAAGGAAAAAGATATGCAGATACAGGAAGCACAGAGGGTCCGAAACAAGATGAACCCAAACAGACCTACATCAAGACGTATTATAAAAAAGATGGCAAAAGTTAAAGATAAAAAGAGGATTCTAAAGGCAGCAAGAGAAAAACAAAGAGCAAATTAAAAGGGAAGCCCCATAAGGCTATCACCTGATTTCTCCACAGAAACACTGCAAGGCAGAAGGCAGTGGAAAACTATATCGAAAGTCTTGAAAGAGAAAAATCTGCAAACTAGAATACCCTACCCAGCAAGATTATTACCATATAGAATAGTAGGAGAAATAAAGAATTTCTCAAACAAGCAGAAACTGAAAGTGTACAGCAATCCTAAACCTATCCTAAAAGAAATACTTAAAGACCTTCTCTAGGGACTTCCCTGGTGGTGCACTGGTTGAGAATCCACCTGCCAATGTAGGGGACACAGGTTCGAGCCCTGGTCTGGGAAGATGCCACATGCCACGGAGCAACTAAGCCCATGCACCACAACTATTGAGCCTGCATTCTATAGCCCACAAGCCACAACTACTGAGCCCACACACCATAATACTGAAGCCGACATGCCTAGAGCCTTCGCTCCGCAACAATAGAAGCCACTGCAATGAGAAGCCTGCGCACCACAACAGAGTAGTCCCCACTCACAGCAACTAGAGAAAAGCCCGTGTGCAGCAACAAAAACCCAATGCAGCCAAAAAATTTTTTAAGAGAACAAAGACCTTCTCTAAATATTAAAGAAGCAAGAAGATATAGGAAGGATGAAATCATAATTTCAAAGCAAATCACTTAAATTAGCCAGTACGCAAGTCAAAAAGAGAAAAAAAAAACCTATTTGTGAAAGCGATGATAAACACAAGGAACAGCAAAAGGATAAAGATGAAGATGTAAAAAAGGACACAGAAATCATAAAATGTGGGGAAGGAGAATAAGAAAATGCAGATTCTTTTTTTATTTTTTAAGAATGTGTTTGAGGCTATATGTCTAAAGCAAGTAGATACAGGAAGGGGTTAAGATACTTGAAAAACAAGGCAAACACAAATAAAAAACATACAATAGATTCACAAAAACGAAAAAGAAAAGAACACAAGCACAAAATGAAAAAAAGGAAATCCTCAAATCACAAAAAGAAAACGAAAAAAAAAAAAGGAACAAAGAAGAAACAAAGAACAACTCGAAAACAAGGTTTAATATGGCAATAAATACATATGTATCAATAATTGCCTTAAATGTCACTGGACTGAATGCTCCAATTAAAAGACATAGAGCAAAGGACTGGATAAAAAAACAAGAGCCTACAATATGCTGCCTACAAGAAACCCACCTTATGGCAAAGGACACAAACAGATTGAGAGTGAAGGGGAAAAGATATTTCATGCAAACGGAAATGAAAAGAAAGTGGAGGACTTTCCTGGTGGCACAGTGGTTAAGAATCCACCTGCCAATGCAGAGGACACAGGTTCAAGCCTGGTCCAGGAAGATCCCACATACCACAGAACAACTAAGCCTATGCTCCACAACTACTGAGCCTGCACTCTAGAGCCCTGAGAGCCACAACTACTGAGCCCATGTGCTGCAACTACTGAAGCCCACATGCCTAGAACCTGTGCTCTGCAACGAGAAGCCACCGCAATGAGAAGCCCACACACCGCAACAAAGAGTAGCCCCCACTCTCCACAACTAGAGAAAGCCCGCACACAGCAACGAAGACCAAACATAGCCAAAAAATAAAAATAATAAATTAAAAAATATAAAGATGGACACGATATAATGATAAAAGGATCAATACAAGAGGATTTTACACTCATTAACATATATACACCTAATATAGGAGCACCCAAATACGTAAAACAAATACTAACAGACATAAAGGGATAAATTGATGGGACTACAGTAATAGTAGGAGACTCTAACATCCCACTCACATCAATGGACAGACCTTCCAGACAGAAAATCAATAAAGTAACAGAGATCCTAAATGATACAATAGAACAGTTAGACTTAATTGACATTTTCAGGACATTACACCAAAAAAAATAAACCAGAATACACATTCTTGTCAAGTGCACATGGAACATTCTCCAGGTCAGACCACATACTAGGGCGCAAAACTGACCTCAACAAATTTAAGAATATAGAAATTATTTCAAGCTACTTCTCTGACCACAAAGGCATGAAACTAGAAATCAACCACAAGAAAAGAAATGAGAAGTTTATAAGAATACAAGCCTACCTCAGAAAAACAAGAAAAATCTCAAAAAACAGTCTAACCTACCACACAGAAGAATCAGAAAAAGAACAAACAAAACCTACAGTCAGCAGAAGGAAGGAAATAATAAAGATCTGGGAGAAAATGAATAAAATAGAGATTTAAAAGTCAATAGAAAAAAAAATCAATAAATCCGAGAGCTGGTTCTTTGAAAGGGTAAACAAAATTGAGAAACTTCTGGCCAGGCTCACCCACCATGAGAAAATGTGATTCATCCCAAGCTCACAATGACGGTTCAACAAACAGAAATCAATCAACGTAATACACCACGTCAACAAAAGAAAAGTCAAAAACCACATGATCATCTCAACAGATGCAGAAAAAGCATTTGACAAAATTCAGCATCCACTCATGATTAAAAACTCTTACCAAAGTGGGTATAGAGCAAACATATCTCAACATAATAAAAGCTATTTATGACAAACCCACAGCCAATATAATACTCAACAGTGAAAAGCTGAAATCCTTCTCACTCAAATCTGGAACAAGACAAGGATGCCCACTCTCACCACTTCTATTCAACACAGTATTGGAAGTCCTAGCCACAGCAATCAGACAAGAAAAAGAAATGAAAGGTATCCAGACTGGAAGGGAAGAGGTAAAATTGTCACTATATGCAGATGACATGATACTATATATAGAAAACCCTAAGGTCTCCACACAAAAACTACTAGATCTAATAAATGAATTCAGCTAAGTAGCAGGATACAAGATCAACATTCAGAAATTGGCTGCATTTCTTTATACTAACAATGAAATGTCAGAAATGGAATGTAAAAAAACAATACCTTTTAAAATTTCAGGGACTTCCCTGGTGGTGCAGTGGTTAAGAATCCACTTACCAATGCAGGGGATATGGGTTTGATCCCTGGTCCAGGAAGATCCCACATGCCATAGAGCTACTAAGCCCATGCACCACAACTACTGAGCCTGTGCTCTAGAGCCCGCAAGCCACAACTACTGAAGCCCACCTGCTCCACAACAAGAGAAGCCACCACAGTGAAAAGCCCATGCACCGCAATGAAGAGTAGCCCCCATTCGCTGCAACTAGAGAAAGCCCACATGCAGCAACAAAGACCCAACGCAGCCAATCAATCAATTTATTTTTTAAAAAAAGATACATGCACCCCTATGTTCATAGCAGTAATATTTACAATAATCAAAACATGGAAACAACCTAAATGTCCACTAACAGATGCATGGATAAAGAAGACATGGTGCATATATACAACGGAATACTACTCAGCCATAAAAAAGAACAAAATCATGCCATTTGCAGCAACATGGATGCAACTAGAGATTATCATACTAAGTGAATTAAGTCAGAAAGAGAAAGTGAAGAGTCATATGTGGAATCTAAAATATGGCACAAATTAACCTATCTACAAAAAAGAAACAGACTCACAGACATAAGAGATCAGACTTGTGGTGGCCAAGGGGGTGGGGGAGGGAGAGGGATGGACTGGGAATTTATGGTTAGTAGATGCAAAACTATTACATTTAGAATGGATAAACAACAAGGTCCTATTGGATAGCACAGGGAACTATATCCAATCTCCTGGGATAAACCATAATAGAAAAATATATATATAAAAAAACGAAGAATGTATATATGTGTACAACTGAGTCACTTTGCCATACAGCAGAGATTGGCACAACACTGTAAATCAACTATACTTCAATTTAAAAAAAATTAGGATCTTTCCTTTGGTTACCAGACAAATATGTTTGTGCTAACAAAAAATAAATAAATAAGGCAATACAAAACACATTATTTTGCTCTGGTTCCCTTACAGGAACTTGAAAAAACTGTGAACATTTTCCTTCAAAAAGTAAATAAAATATACAAAGAAATAAACATGACAGTACAACATACTAAATGCTATAAAAAGTGTTAAATGCAATACCTTTTTTAACCAATCAAATATTTAAGGGAAAAATGACTACTCATTGTAGACTAAGATGCTATGAAATACACACTGGATTAGAAGGATTTAGAAAACAATTTGGCAATAAGCCTTTGATCTTCTCTTGAATAATCCTACCTCTTTTGAACTATACAAAGAAAATAATTCTAAAGAAACAACTTTAAACACAAAAGATACCGACCTATGAGTTATTTACAACAGCCAAAAAAAAAAAACACTATGAAAAACTAAAATGTATAATAATGGCTAAGTAAATAGGCATACATAAAAGTCATACGATATCATACCATCCACTAAAAATAATTCAAACAATTTAATTACAGTATGAAAAATAGTTCATGCTACAATGTTAAACAAAAATAGCCAAAAATTAAGCATGAAGTATAATTACAACTATGTTTTATAATAAATAAATATTGCAATACAATACACTCAAAAATGTTAACAGTGTTGCCTAGATGATAAGATTACAAGTGATACTTTTTCTTCTACCTTTTTGTGATATAATAAATTCACTGCATTATTCCTAAGTGCTTTTTTATGTTTAAAATTATCATATGTGTTTACAATGCTTTATAAAATATTTTTATTTCTTAGTATCCATAACTTCACTTATAAATTAAACAGTAATTCACAATTGACTTTTCACTAATTCAACAGATTTTCCACACTTCCTTTATTTAACACAAGTTTACTATTCACTGAAGAGTTTAATATTTTCTAATTTATGTCCTTATTTAAGTAAACTATAAGAAATCCTTTCAACAGCTGCCCAGTATTAACTATGTAAGCATATAATATAAAGCCTAATTCTCTGTAAACTTTTTATGCCTTGATTTTACTCCCAAATGTGATAATAAAGGTGCATACCAGTTTCTACTATGCCAATGAATACCAACTACTGGAAGATCAAGTGTTAGCATAAATGGTGGAATTTTTCTCAGTGAGTCCACACTGTTGGGTTTCCTTACATAACCTTGACAAATTTTAACATGCATCTTATACACGATGGCCTGACTTAAACCTCATGAAAACTTTATTACAGGGAACCGAGGCTCAGAAAGGCACTTATTTGCTAAATACAATAAGGGAGTTAAATAATTTGCACTTGCATTGGAAAAGCAAGAATTCTATCTCTGGGCTTCCTAGGTGGCAAAGTAGTTAAGAATCCACCTCCCAATGCAGGCGACACGGGTTCGATCCCTGCTCCAGGAGGATCCCACATGCCGTGGAGTAACTAAGCCTGTGCGCCACAACCACTGAGCTTGGGCTTTAGAGCCCATGAGCCACAACTATTGAGCCCATGTGCTGCAACTACTGAAGCCCATGCGCCTAGAGCCAATGCTCCGCAACAAGAGAAGCCACGGCAATGAGGAGCCTGCGCACCACAACGAAGAGTAGCCCCCACTCACTGTAACTAAAGAAAGCCTGCACACAGCAAAAAAAGACCCAACACAGCCAATAAAATAAATAAATTAATTAATTAAAAAAAAAGAATTCTATCTCTAACCAAGGATAAGCATTCCATCTTATGTGTTGTCAGAAACCATGCAAGCAGGAAGAGAGTGGAATGACATATTTAAAGTGTTGGGGGGAAAAACCCACTAAGCTAGAATAATGTACACAGCAAAATGATTCTTCAAATAAAGACTTCCTCAGACAAACAAAATCCGAAGGCATTTGTTGCCAGTAGACTTGCCTTGCAAGAAATGTTGAAAGATGTTCTTCAGAGAGAAAGAAAATTATATAGGTCAGAAACATGCATCTACATAAAGAAAGGAAGAGCATTAGAGAAGGAATAAATGAAGGTAAAAAAACATCTTTTATGTTTCTTATTCTTAACTGACCTAATAGTTAACTGTCCAAACCAATAATAGCAAAAATGCACTGGAAAATTATAGCTTATGGATAAGGAGAGGAATTGGGAATACTGTTATAAACTATCTACACTACTTGTGAAGTGGTACAGTGCTATTTAAAAATGGACTTAGACTAGTTATAAATGTATATTGCAAACTATGATATCATATAAATGTTCAATTAAAACCAAAGGCAAAAAAGAAGACAAAAAACAAACAAGTACAATGAACAAACAAGTTACAAACATGGTAGATATTAAACCAACTATATCAAAATTCACTTTAAATGTGAATGATCTAAATACACCAACTAAGCATCAGAGTGTATCAGAGTGTGAGGTGGACACAGTCAGATGTCAGAGTGGACTAAAACCAAGATCCAAATATATGCTGTCTACAAGAAACCCACCTTAAATATAAAGACATCGATTATAAGTAAAAGGAAGCCGAGGGAAATGGGGAGTTGTTTATAGGGTATAGGGTTTCAGGGTTTTTTTTTTTAACACATGTATTTACTTATTTGGCTGCACCAGGTCTTAGTTGCAGCATGTGGGATCTAGCTGCCTGAGCAAGGATCAAATCCAGGCCCCCTGCATTGGGAGTGTGGAGACTTAGCCACTGGACCACCAGGGAAATCCCTAGAGTTCCAGTTTTGCAAGATGAAAAAGTTCTGGGAATTGGCTGCACAATAGTGTAAAAATGTACTTAACACTACTGAAATGTATACTTTAAAAAGGTTTATGTTATGTGTATTTTATCACAATTTTTTTTTTAAAGTAAAGGGATGTGTATTCAAGTCTTTTGTACACTTTCTAATTGAGTTGCCTTTTTGTTGCTGAGTTGTAAAAGTTTTTTATATATTCTGGATATTAAACCCTTATATATGATTTGCAAACATTTTCTCCTATTTCTGTGGGTTGTCTTCTCACTCTTTGACAGTGTCTTTTAACAAACAAATTTTTTATTTTAATGAAATCAATATTATCTATATTTTTCTTTTGTTGCTTGTGTTGTTTGCATCTTATTTAGAGACCACTGATAAATCCAAGGCCCTTATGTTTTCTCCTAAGAGTTTTATAGTTTTAGCTCTGAAATTTAGGTATCTGACCTATTTTTAATTGTATATGGTGACTTTACAAATAATGGAATGTGATTTGTAAAGTTACCTGCTGTCTTGCTTTCATTATTTTTGCTACACTCATTTTATTTGTATTTAAATGTTTTAGGCAACCTAAGAACAAATGTACAAGTGAAGATGCAGTAAAAATGAATTGCTTGCTATTCATTACTTCATGGATATCAAGCACAGCAGTAAAACAAAAAAACCCATGTATTTAACTTTTTTTTAGTTTTTTTGTTTTTGTTTTTGTTTTTGTTTTTTTGCTTTTGTGATTTTTTTTTTTTGATACTTGCCTAACATGCATGTGCTGTAAAAATAGTTAACAGGGAAATAACTTGAGATGATGGCTAGCTTTGTTTAATGTCTTATGAGATTTTCATGAACAATCCAAGCATAATTGTTAAGAACACGTGTATTAAGTTCATGTAAGTGGAATAAAAGTTTTATGAATGGACTTTTCAACTACTTTCTCTACAGCTTTTCATGTAAATTAAGTCTTTTGGTTCTGAAACTTCTCTAAAGAAAACTGTACATTTTTGGAAATTTATTCCTTATTCCCTCTTGGCAGCTAATGGGCTTTTACCAAGTTTGAATACAAAGTTTTATGATAACAACAAAATAACTACTAAGATAACTACTACTGTTCCCAACCATGTCCCATTCTCCCTCCTTCCCCCTGAAAAAAAAAATTTTGTTTTTCAGAGGCAGGGGGGATTGATTGAAAAAAAAATGTGTTCCATTTAAAATTTTTGTATATGGCATTTTCTAACTTAGGAAGCCACAATGTTCTTGGCCCATCATAACATTGGGTAGCATTAACTGTAAGTTTCGTGCTTCCAAATCGGTTTTGTTTTTAAGAATTTCTTGATACTCTTATAGCCTGCCTTCAATTTTGATCCTTTATTCTTTCTATTCGTCAGGTGCACAGGATTACCTTTTTTAAGCCTTCTGTCTTGTCACCAACCATTCCTACTTGGTGGCCATGTACTTGGGGAAAAGGCCGCATGATCTTTGTGGCTCCACTCAGTGTCTAAGGATACCCTGCTTCCTTTGCTTGCATCCCACAAACTATTTCCCTCATCCTATTCACTGCAGCAAATCTCTCTCTAGTTGATGAGATTGTGTTTATCTCTCTATAAACCCTACCTATCCCGAATGGTCTGTCATTATCTTTGCTTTTAAAATCCTTCCTCTTCCTCTCTTTGAATAATGATAGGGCTAAGTTATACCCAAAGCTCACCCTACAAGCTATTTCCTCAGTACCTTGAAGAAAACACCAAACAAAAATACCATTTTAAAGGAGGTATACTTTTTTTTCTTTTTAGAATGTAAGCTCCTCGAGAGCAGGGACAATGTTTTCTGTATGTTCTATTGTGCCTAGTACACTGTAAATGCTCAATAAATACTGATGATGGGAGGCAGTGAGTCTTGATAAGGGTGAGAAACTGAAATCCCAAATTCTGTTTTGTTGCTTGTTTTATTATGACCTTAGATTAAATTGGGAAATATCAGCTCTTTGGGACAGTTGTCCCAAATATTACATTCAAATAAAAGTGCAATGGAGGCCTTGGGGTCTTTCTTTTAAGAAAAGAAGATCTCTTATGCATTTGGGACAACATAATAATGCATCTTCACTCACAGCTCTTTTCTTTTTCTATTGATTTCTCCTGACCCCCAGGCCAAGGACGTGAAATAATCATTTTATAGCTACAGAAAATGAAGTTAGACTGAGGAGATGGATCTTATTCAGTTGAATTATAAATAAAATCTAAAGCTTGAAAAAAAAATTGTATATGGTGTAAGGTATGTGTCCAACCTTCTTTCTTTCGCATGTCATTTGGATATCCAAATGACACAACACCATTTATTAAAGAGACTATCAAGATAGGTACAGAGTTTTTTGTCGGGGATGATGAAAGAGTTTTGGGTGCAGATGGTGGTGGCTGTTACATATTGTGAATGTATTTAATGCTACTCAACTGCACATTTACAAATGGTTAAAATGATAAATATTATGTATATTTTACCACAGTAAAAATAAACACAAGATACTACTTCATACCCACCAGAATGGGTATAATTTTAAAAAGATGGTCAATAGGAGGTATTAGTGAGGATATGGAAAAATTGGAACCCTCATACACTGCTGATGTTAACATAAAATAGCACAAACACTGTATTTGTAAAATAATATAAAACTGAAAACAGTTTTGACAGTTCCTCAAAAAGTTAAACATAAGAGTTTCCATATGACCCAAAATTCTAAAACGAAATGAAAATAAATGCCCACACAAAAATGTATATACAAATGTTCACAGCAGCATGATTCATAATAACCAAAAAGGAGAAACAAACCAAATATCCATGAAATAATGAACGGAATATTTTTCAGCAATAAAAAGGAATAAAGTTCTGAGTCATGCTACAACATGGATGTATCTTCAAAATATGCCAAATGAAAGTAGCCAATCACAAAAGATCACGTATTGTATGATTCCTTTTATAGGAAATGTTCAAAATACACAAATCCACAGAGATAGAAAGTAAAATAGTGGTTGTCAGGATCTGGGATAGGGATATGGGGGAAAATGAGGAGTAACCACTAATTGGTATAGGGTTTCTTGTTGGAGTGATGAATATTGTGTTGATGGCTGTACAGATCCATGAGTATACTAAAACCATAAAATTGTACTCTAAATGGATAGACTGTGGCATGTGATTTATATCAATAAAGTTGTTATTTTTTTTAGAAAGTGACTTGGACATTAATAACTGGGTTATTCAGAGATCTTTTGACAGCAATTGCACTAGAATTGAGACCTTTCATACAATTTCTACTCTGAACAAGAATTAGGAAAAAAACTCACTCAAACTAAAAGTTTTAACATGATCTGAGGATATTACCTGAACATCTTTAGCTTTTCTAAAAGCAGTGATTAGGAAGTAATCAATCATGACTTTGCTGGTGGCGCAGTGGTTAAGAATCCACAATGGTTAAGAACCCACCTGCCAATGCAGGGGACACATGTTGGACCCCTGATCCAAGAAGATCCACATGCTGCGGAGCAAATAAGCCTGTGCACCACAACTACTGAGCCAGTGCTCTAGAGTCCATGTGCCACAACTACTGAGCCAGTGCTCTAGAGCCTACAAGCCACAACTACTGAGCCCACGTGCCACAACTACTGAAGCCCACACGCCTAGAGCCTGTGCTCCACAACAAAAGAAGCCACCACAGTGAGAAGCCCACACACCACAATGAAGAGTAGCCCCCGCTTGCCGCAACTAGAGAAAGCCCACGCACAGCAACAAAGACCCAACACAGCCAATAAAATAATAAATTTATTTTAAAAATATAATGAAATTAAAAAAAAAATAAAAATGAGGTAGAAAAAGCACAAGTTTCTTCTACCCAGCATCTCACCCTAGAATATCAAGCCTTTCATGAAGCACTGCTTTATGAAAAATTCCACATTCACTATTATCATTATTTTTGTTCACAAAGAGCACAAAGTTTTATACTATGGTTTTACAATTTCTATTCTCTACAACAAGGCTTTTTTGGCCTTCAACTCTACTTGAATCTTATTATTGTAATATTCTTTCTATTTAACACTGTTTAACATTAATTTTATAGCGGGATATAGGAAGGAACAATGTACCACATAGTCTGGTAGAAAGCCTGTGCCTCAAATAAGGAAAGTTAAACGGTATCTACCCTCTTAATTCTTCAAAGATTCCTCTAGGTATCCTCTAAAATACCTAGACTTTTTTTTTTGGCTGCATTGGGTCTTTATTGCTGCGCTTGGGCTTTCTCTAGTTGCGGCAAGCAGAGCCTACTCTTCCTTGTGGTGTGTGGGCTTCTCAGTGCAGTGGCTTTTCTTATTGCGGAGCACAGGCTCTAGGTACACGGGCTTCAGTAGTTGTGGCATGCAGGGTCAGTAGTTGTGACTCACGGGCTCTAGAGCGCAAACTCAGTAGTTGTGGCACATGGGCTTAGTTGCTCCACAGCAATATGAGATCTTCCCGGACCAGGGCTCGAACCCATGTCCCCTGCATTGGCGGGCGGATTCTTAACCACTGTGTCACCAGGGAAGTCCTGACCTAGACTATTTAAAGCCACATGCTTCTCTTGATCCTTGGGAAATGTTAACATGTTATTCTTGAAGAATTTGGGGGAAATAAAACAAATTTTTGTTCCTTTACAAAAAGAAAAAAAAAGGGAAGGGGAACAAAAAATATCCTCAAATAGGAAGTAACACTAGTATCTCTTTTACATCATCTCAAAAAATCATTCAGGCCTCCCAGCCATCTAAGGACACAAAAATTAAGTACATCTAAGGACCTGGACAGGTCATATCCAGCATGGGCATCATAGAATAGTCATCTTAGAAGATAAATTTTATTTTTCTGAAAACAGAACCCAAAATTTACCACAACAAACAAGGCACTACTAAAATATAAGACTTTCTCTTTGAGTCCCAAAACAAGAAGATATATTAAAAGTTAGTCTTTCCACAGATGCAGAGAACAAACATATGGACACCAAGTGGGGAAAGCAGGGAGGGTTGGGGGGGAATGAACTGGGAGACTGGGATACCAAATTGTACACTCTAAATATACGCAGTTTATTGTATGTTAACTGTATCTCAATAAAAGTTCTTTAAAAAAAAGTTAGTCGCACTTGGCACTTCCTCTCTCCAAGTCAGGAGTCGGGGCCTCACCAGTTTTTCTCAGGCGGCGGTAGCGGTTTGCGATGTTCGGCTTCCAGAGAAACGCAGTAATCAGACTCAACCGCTACTGTGGGGGGGCCGGAATGGGAGCGTGCAACTGCCGCGGCGCCTCCGCGCCGAGTTGGGGGGGAGCTTTTGGCTGGGAAGGAGGCCCCCGCCCGGAGAGAGGTAGGGGGAGGGGAAGCTGGCTCGGTGATTGGCGGAAGCGCCGGCCCGAGCCCCCCAGCCAGTCTCACGACGCCCGGAGGGTCGCGCGGCCTTCGCCCATTGGCGCCGAGGGCCCCGACGTCACAGCGACCCCCGCCAGGCTGCCGTTCTTCGAGCGCCACCGCCTCTTGTCGCCGCCTGAAGAGATGGATTCCCCGGCTTCGGGCGCTATTATGTAGCCCGAAGAGGAGCTGGAAGGGTGCGAGTCGGAACCTCTCGGAAAGCGGCCGGCCGTCCTGCCTCTGCTGGGGTTGGTGGGGGAGGCCAGTAACAGCCCCGGCATGGACGGCTCCCTCGCCTCCACGCTGCCCCCAGCAGAGGAGGAGGAGGACGAGTTGTACCGGCAGTCCCTGGAGATTATCTCTCAGTACCTCGGGGAGCAGGCAACCGGCGCCAAGGACGCGAAGCCGCTGGGCGGGTCTGGGACCGCCAGCCGGAAGGCGTTAGAGACCCTGCGACGGGTCGGCGACGGGGTGCAGCACAACCACGAGACAGCCTTCTAAGGCATGCTTCGGAAACTGGACATCAAAAACGAAAACGATGTCAAATCTTTATCTCGAGTGATGGTCCATGTTTTCAGTGACGGAGTAACAAACTGGGGCAGGATTGTGACCCTTATTTCTTTTGGTGCCTTTGTGGCCAAACACTAGAAGAGTATACACCAAGAAAGCTGCATCGAACCATTAGCAGAAAGCATCACAGATGTTCTCGTAAGGACAAAACGAGACTGGCTGGTCAAAGAGGCTGGGATGGGTTTGTGGACTTCCTCCATGTAGAGGACCTAGAAGGCGGCATCAGAAATATGCTGCTGGCTTTTGCAGGTGTTGCTGGAGTAGGAGCTGGTTTGGCATATCTAATAAGATAGCCTTTTAAGTGCAATAATTGACTGTTAACCAACTCCAGCCACCAAACCCACACACGCCTGCTATGAGGTCAAATGTTTGTATGAAGTTGGACTTCAAGTTCTGCAGGCCATAACCTCCCAGAGTTCTGCTCTAGCAACGGAGAAAAGCAAGTGACAGGAGGCTTATGGCTAACAGGAATAAATACATGGGAAAAGTAGTTGCCCTTGAAGAGTCACTGTCTGAAAGAAGCAAAAGAAGTGGAGTTCAGTTTCAGCAACAGGCAAACTTTGGGAGGCCATGGAGAAGGACTTTTAGATTTAGTGAAGGTGGTAGATGAAGAGACTTTAATTACCTTGCCTAGAACAGGAAATGGCCTGTAGGCACACTAGTCATATAGTTCATTAAATATGCCCACTGAATTGATTAACTTCTATAGTGTTAAAATAGAAGCACTAACAACGGCCAGTGGCACGTGTATAATGGTAGCTACAAGTAATAGAACTATGACTTGAAGCCTCAGTACTATACAACAGAGTGAAGGGAAGCTTTTTCCTCTATAATTAGCTTTCCTAGGTGTGCTTCTTGAATAGAAAGTCCAAGTGCTCAGGATGTTTGTACCTGTCCTACTTTGGCTTGTTTGATTAGCCTAGTGTGGCCAAGAATACTTGACCTAAGGCTAAATTACAAATTTGGAATATTCTGTTTTTAAGATAAAAACTTGTATTTGTAAAATTGTATATTTACAGAAAATTATTCAAACGTAAAGTGAGAAGTCAAATTTCATACCCTTTTGAAATATACAATTTCTGTAGTTAGGAACCTGTTTCTTACAGCTTTTCTAGTCTAAACTTTGTTCTAGTCAGTTCTAGGTTGTATACAAAACCAACCTACCTGATTGTATACAACCTGGTTGTAGTACAGCCATTCTGATTAGTAACTACGCAGGCTTTAATTTTCCTGTCTGATTTTGGTGAGTATTTCTGAAATAGCTGTTTGGTTTTTTGGGGTGTTTTTTAAACCTGGGACTGAGAAATTGAGGAATGGAAATTAATCCTTTTACTTTGTTACATGTGGGTTTTCAATAATTGAGTCAAGGTTTTAAGGTTTTATTTTGGGGGTGGGGGGTGGGGCCCTTGGACTGATGACTTGCAAATAATGGGCTCTGATTGGGCAACTACTTGAGTTTCTTCCATGTGACCTAATTTAACTGAATTTAAAACTGTGAAATTTAAACAGTTCCTGAGCTCATCTTCAAAGGTTTTGCTAAAAGATTTTCAGCTGTTGCAAATGGGACTTATTAGGGGTATGCATAAAAAGATCACATCAGGTGGATTGGAGACATTTGATCCCTTGTTTCTTTAATAAATTGTACAGTAATGGCTTGGAAAAGCCAGCTATAGTCTAACCATGGTGCTATTACTAGGCTTGCTTGTTAAACACAGGTCTAAGCCTAGTATGTTAATAAACAAATACTTATTTCATTTATAAAAAAAAAAGTTAGTCTTTCATAAATAAGTATACTGAATAGAAAGAGCCACTGCAAATCTCTCGAGTACCACTGAACATTTCTCTAAAAACAATATAAGGAGGCAATCTCTTTTTTCACAAAAACTTGGATCTAACTTATTTGAGTTAAAAAACAGAACACTAGGACTTCCCTGATTGTCCAGTGGTTAAGAATCCACCTTCCAATGCAGGGGGTGCAGGTTCAATCTCTGGTCGGAGAACTAAGATCCCACATGCTGTGGGGCAACGAAGCCTGCGCTCTAGAGCCCGCACGCCACAACTAGAGAGAAAGACCCCATGCCGCAACAAAAGAGCCCACATGCCGCAACTAAGACACCACAAGCCAAATAAATAAATTTTTTTTTTAAAAAAAAAAGCAGAATAGGGACTTCCTAGGTGGCGCAGTGGTTGGGAATCTGCCAGCCAATGCAGGGGACACGGGTTCGAGCCCTGTTCTGGGAAGATTCCACATGCCATGGAGCAACTAAGCCCATGTGCCACAACTACTGAGCTTGCACTCTAAAGCCTGTGAGCCACAACTATTGAGCCCATGTGCCACAACTACTGAAGCCCACGCACCTAGAGCCCATGCTCCACAACAAGAGAAGCCACTGCAATGTGAAGCCTGTGCACAACAATGAAGAGTAGCCCCCACTTGCGGCAACTAGAGAAAGCCAAAAGCCTGTGCACAGCAATGAAGTCCCAATGCAGCCAATAAACAAATTAAATAAATAAATTTATTTATTTAAAAAAAGCAGAATAGTGGTTCTAAATTTTGTGAAAACCATTCCTTTATAGAATGAAACGGAAGAATCCAAAAGGAGTTGATCAGAAGCAAACTAATTATATAACCAATGTCTAGATATTAAAGTTATATGAAGATTAGCATGAAGAGAGGACTCAACTAAGAAGAAACAAGAGAAATCAGTAAGTTCTACATTCTGATAGATGAGGAGTAGAAAACAACCAAACAAACCTATTCAACATCAACTCTAATCTTCCTATCTCAAGACAACTAGCACTCCTAGTATGTGTGTACTCATCCTAATATTTGAGTATCTTGTGCTGTATGTGTAACCTAACTCTAAGACAGTCTTACCACCCAAAACTACAAATCATTCCTTGTCCCTCTGGTTAAACTTCCTCATTCATTTCTTTCAGTTGATGGCTCCAATCCTGGAAAATTTAAACTAATACCAGCTATCAGAATGCAAATATCATATCTTCAACTATTAAATGATTTTCTTATTATTTCACAATAACTAAATAAAAGAGATTCAGAAATGGCCAACATCCTGTTTCTAATTTTCTAGTCTGACTTTAACAATCTGAAAGTCATATGAATCTGTTTATTTCAGTGGGCTGATGCCTCAGTGGAAAAATGAGCCATGATCCAGGAGTAAATAATATAAGCATATCAGATATTTGTTAATTTAAGACATATAACTTTGTTAAGAGATATAACTTTCTAATTGTTCAAGCTTTTTGGAAAATCCTAAAGCATCTGTAAAGCATTAAAATTAAGGCAATTCAGGACAGCTTCACAAATATCTCTTGCTTAAAAAACTTCCATTTAAACTCTTCCTAAACTGACATAAGAATTTTAACTGTAAATCAGTCAGATTTCACTTTTTATTCATAAGGAATAAGATTCACTTATTCATTTTACAATATTTACCAAATGCTGAATATATTCTGAGTACCTGGTGTTGCAATAAAAATAAATGTATAAGACCTGAGCTTAAGGAACTCACAATCTAATGGTAAATAAAGGCTGTTAAGTATCCCAAGAATAATCTAGGGAAGAAAGGAGAACCATCCTTATAACTGTGAATTTCCTAATGCTTTTAAATCTCTCGTTCATGTAAGTTTTTTCATCTAATTTTTATATAGCTTCTCTTAGGGTTAAAACTCGTAACCTTACTTCCAACACCTGCTAACCTCCCTTTTAAAAAGCAAAGTTTGATAGAAAATCAGGAATTTCCTGACGAACACCTTGGGAAAGCAAACACTGAACCACGGATGTTTCCTGTATTAAAAGAGAAAGCCATAATGGTTTTATACAGAATCAAGGGAAAATAAAGATCAGTTGAGGGTGAGAAATATGCATAAATATTTGAAAAGCCTAGATTTATTCCATTTGAGGCACATCTATCTAAATTCAATATATTCTATTCACTTTAACACAAAAATTCATAAGTACATCATTATCTTTATTTTCTAACAAAAGCATACTAAGTTCTTTCAAAAAAGAAAACTTTGGAAGGTTTTTATCAGGATGAAGTACATTTTAGCTCAAAGGGAATAAATTTAGATTTAAATAGGTTAAAATACAAACTATCCTCAGAGGAAGCAGAGATGCAATTTTACTTTGCCCATTGTAACAAAACCTATTTTCCTCTAGAACTTGAATAAGAGTGAATCTATATCCCTACATATTGTAACGCAAAGAGTACTGAAACCCTGTTTAAATAAGATTCTCATTTCTCTTTTGGTAAAGAGGAAAGGTATCAAAGAGAAAGGTTTTCTGAGAGAAGACAAAGCCACATATTCCTGTATCTATAGCTAAATATTCAGTGCTTTAACTAAGCCCATCTACAAGCCATTAAGGTAATCATTCAATTTGTGGACCCCTACTCAATTCTGAGGTAATTATAAAAAGCAAACCTCTCCAGATAAAAATAAAGCTTATGTCCCTCATCAATAAAAACAGAATCAGATAAAATCTGCAATGCAAGCACTAGCTAAATGGAGTTTTGATAACTGCTGATAAAGGTCTGAGATAGTATTAACTTTTTTACAAGATCAATAAAACCATCATTCCAAAGGCAAAAGATATATAAACAGATTAGATCATCTTTGAAAATACAGTGTTTAGCTTATCTTTAGAATGTAGTGAACTCAATGCTCCAGGTGATAGACACCTGAGGGGGAAGATATGAAAAATTAGGATCAACTTATATGGTAACTTCTCTACTTTTTGATATGTACATCAGAGCTACTCATAGTTCTTTTCATGAAATTGATACCTAATGAGCTGTTTCCAGCTATTAAATGCATCCACTCTGAAAAATAGAAAAGGAGGAGATAAAGCAACTCAATTTTGTTAAGGGCTTACACTATGCTAGACGGTTCATAAAGATTTTCATTTAGGTATCAGTCTCCACTGCATAGATAAAGAAAACAACTTGAAAGTTGGGTAATTTTCCAAAGGTTACAAAGCAAGAGAACCGGATTTGAACTCAAATCTATCCCTACATCAGGTAATTCCAAATGAAAGCAAGTTGAGACCAGAGCTCAAACTGTCTGAATTTTATTCCAAAGGACTGGAAAATAATCCACTTTCCACTATTTCCTTTCCCCAAGAGGAGAAAATACCAAATGCAAATGGACGTCTTACTGAAGTTAAATGACAAATCCCTAATTCTCGGGAAAGTTCCTCTAATACTACAAAAACAATGGGCAAAGAATAATATATTTGGGTCCACACAAAATCTTAAGGAAAGCCTGATATTTAGTATTTAAAATGGGAACAATTACAGCTCATTTACTCACTCTCTCCCACCTGTAAGAATATTTCAGGTGTGGAAGTTTTAGCTTATTGTTGCTAGGGACTCCCTCCACATTCTCCTTCCCTAATAAGTCCACTATCGAAAGTGGACTATAAAGAAAAGTGTGAAGGACAAAATATAATGAGAGCTAAAATCCCACCATCCAGAGATAATCATAGGGAAAAATGTTAGCACACATTTTTTTTTTTTTAACAAAATCGAATGGTTACTCTACTGCTTTGCAACCTTTTCCCTCTATTAATATACAGTGAATATTTTCCTGCAGGATTATTTTTCTAGAACAATTTTAATGGCAGTATAGTATTTCATCATGTAAAGATGCCAGAAGTTTTTTTGTCAAGCTATCAGCACTTAAAGACAGATGTGCTTTTGTTGCAAGAATTGCGGCTGCCTACTAATAGGGTCTGCAGCATAGCTGCTTGATTTGAAATCAATTTTTATTTATTCAGAACATAAGCAGTGCAGAGAAAAGGGGCTATGTGCATTGACTATTACAAATGATTCACTAAGAGAAATTAGCTAACACACTTAAAGAATTACCAGTGCTTGCTTCAGCTGTTAAGTGCTAAGTTACAGTTGTCTACAAAAACACATTGGCCAGGATGAAGAACTACAGAATAAGAAAATTCTCAAACTGCCAGTGGAAATGTAAGTTAGTAAAACCATTATGGAGATCGATTTGGCAATTATCTTACAATAAAAAATAAAAATAAAATTGACCTCCTAAAGAAACTCTAGCATATGTGCAAAGGAAAAACATTATAGAATGTTCTCAGTAACATTTTTTAATAGCACCAAATTAGAAAAAAATTCTAAATACCCACCAATGGTAAACAGATAAACTGTAGTATACCCATTCAACTCAAAACTAATTAAATGAGAAGTGATCAGTCTAGATCAGTGTTGTTCAATAGACATATAACATAAGCCACAAATATAAGTAAAAATTTTCTAGAAGCCACATTTTAAAAAAAGAAAAAGTAGGTGAAATTAATTTTAATATCTTATTTAACCCAATATACCCATATTATCATTTCAATATGCAATTAATATAAAATAATTAACGAGATATTTTACATTTTTTTCGTACTTAGTCTTTGAAATCCTGTGCACAAATATACTTCCAGCACATCTCAATTCACAGTGGTCACATTCCAGGTGCTCAACAGCCACAGATAGTTAATGGCTATTGTACTGATCAGTGCAGATCTAAAGCTACCTCAAAATCCCCAAAACAATACTGAACCAAAAAAGGAAGTTGCAAAATCATATGTACTATATAGTATCACTTAAATATACTTATAAAACTAAAAAATGCTTATGGGTATGTAGACACTTATCTATACATGTGTGTGTAAATAAAATACTTAAAAACCCATAAGAACTCAACTCTATCTGTAATGTTTTATTTCTTTAAAAGAAATCTGATGCAAACATAAGATTTTATAAAGTTAGATGGTAGATACAGAGGTGTTCATACTATATTCTTGCCTGAAATATTTCCCAATTATAATTAATTTGGAATATGCATGTTCCGGAACTCTCTTTACTTATTTCCATTTACATTCAAAAACTTAAGCCTGAAATATGCTAATGATATATTTAGAATATAAACTTCATACTTCACTTTGCTTTATGTAGAGCAAAAATATCCTTCTGTCCTTCATATAAGTTTGATAATAAAAGGAAAAGGAAAACTTCAAAAAATTAAGTAAACGTTAAGGATTGATAAATTTATTACTTACTCAATAAGCATTTACTATATGGCTATTATGAGCATTCAAAAACTTCATAATGTAAATAGCTTTTTATGTCACAAGTTATGTAGTCGTGGAGATCAAACAATATTTAGGCACTTTACAGAATACCAAGATCAAAGAAAAAGAGCTAAATAAACACTCAAACAGTGACTTTTGGCCCTCAGAGTAATTGTTAAATGGAAAATTTTAAAAGAGATTCCTAAAATAGCATATTAGTTTAGTGTACCACAATGGGAAACACAGTGATTTCCTAGAATAGATGTTTTTTAAAGACCAGTGAAAACACATATGCAAAACCCTCATTATTCATTCTACTTGGTTTTGGTTAAATATGAATTACTGGTACATAACCTAAATATTCTAATAAAGGTTCATGGTACATGAAAGCAAAGTTCAAAATGAGAAGCGCTGGGACCACAGAAACTATGAGTGGCCACAACTCAGAACTTCAGATCATTCACAAAAATAAAGTTTACGCAAGAAGAAATCTGAAAAAACCTAGTTGAAAAGACAGCTTTAAAAATTAGACTTCAATTATACTGATCTCTGGAATTTACTTTGAAATGAGTAAGAAACAATGGAGAGTTGGATAAATGGATAAATATATGATAAAACAAGTGTAGTAAAATGTTAAAGGTAGAATCTAGGTGGGCAATATATGTAAAATCCTTTCATCATTGCTGAAAATTTGAAATTTTTCAGTATCAAATGTTGAAAATTTTGTACCTCAATAATGTGACTATAATTAGCTTCTAAACATCAATTATGATGGACTCCAAACACCTAAAATACTATCACTTACCAGAAGTCAAGAAGACAAACTGTTTTTTATATTGGCATCAAAAGAAAAAAGAATCCACTTGTCCTTTTGCAAATACTAGTTTGTTTCAGCAAATACCCCACTGCATAGTTTGTTTTAAAAAGAAAAAAACTTCAATACAATAATGTGATGTCTGGAATTTGTTTTAAAATAATCTGGTGGGGGGGGGACTTAGGTAGATATATAGAAAATTCAACCATGAGATGATAACTGCTGAAGATGACAAAAGACACTTACAGAATACCTGTTATTTCCCAAGCACTGTTTCTAAGTGCTTAATATGCATTATCTCACTTAATCATCAGAACCACCCTATAAGATAGGTACTATTATTATCTCCACTTTACAGATGAGAAAACAGGTACAACAAGGTTAGGTAACTTCCCCAAAGCCATAATGGAAATAAAGTGTGTAGTCAGCCTAAATCCAGCTAATAACTCCCAGATCATACCTTAGCCAGATCTTTTTTGTTTAATAAATTTATTTATGCATTTATTTATTGGCTGCACTGGGTCTTCATTGCTGCACACGGGCTTTCTCTAGTTGCAGCAAGCAGGGGCTACTCTTCATTGTGGTGCATGGGCTCCGCATTGTGGTGGCTTCTCTTGTTGAGGAACACAGGCTCTAGGCACGTGGGCTTTAGTAGTTGTGGCACATGGGCTCAATAGTTGTGGCTCATGGGCTCTAGAGCGCAGGCTCATGAGCTTAGCTGTTCTGTGGCATGTGGGATCTTCCTGGAGCAGGGATCGAACCTATGTCCCCTGCACTGGCAGGCGGATTCTTAACCACTGTGCCATCTAGGAAGACCCCTTAGCCAGATCATAATTTCAAAGCACTTAAAAGGTAAAGGTTTGCTTTTAAACATTGCTACTTAAGAATGAGGATTTTTCCTACAGCTTAGCATATACCTGTTCACACGGAATGTCAGAAAAACTACAGACAGCCTCACTTCTTTTCAGGTGAGGTTTTGCCACTAAATGAGTTTGCCACAAACTCAGGGGAAAACCATGGTTTTGAATGTCTTGAGCATTTGGATCTGGGAATAGTGGAAATGATTAGGACCTGTTTACGAATCTGCCTACTTATTAATCATTCATCTCCTTCCCTGGATTATAAACTTATTGAGGCCACAGACTTTGTCTTGTTCACTCCTATATCTCTAGTTCTAGGACTATTTCTGATGTCTAGTATGTGGTCAATAAATTTCTGTTGAATGGAAAAAAAAAGAATGAGGATTTTTAAAGTAGTTAGGAAAAAATTTCTTAGCAACGTTTGAACTGAATGGGACCTTTAAATGATTCAGTCCAATGTCCTGAATTTACAGCAAATCAACCATGATTAAAATTAAACATACTCTACTCACTACACAAAAATTCCACAAATATATAAGACACGAGAAAAAAAATTCTCAAAGGGCCACAGAAAAGTAGCTACTTCACCACCATATCCCCTAGTAACTACTAGAACAGAAGTATTTGCTGAATAAGCTAAACAATGAACACAGTCCTTATCTTATTTCTATACGAGGATGCTTATTACTTTACAAAAATCTGATCCAAGCTTCTGGACTTTGCCCACTCTGATCAAAGACTGTAAGAGAAAGTTAACTGTTCCATGGCCAGCTTCTAACTTATTCCATATTTCTTACCATAATAAAATCACACAGGTAATAAAGAAAGGGAGATCCAAGTTTCAATATATAGAAGACATATGATGGAAAAGTCAAATAAGGAATGTTTTTCAGAGCAGAAAGATTAGTAGAAATTACTCAAATTTTATAGAAGACCAGAATTGATTTACTCCTCTTTTTCTCTCCCACTCCAGACTTCCTCCTACTATAGTAGGCATCAGGACTGTTCTTCCTACCAAATGGAATCTACCCTGACTTCAAAAGGTTGTACTGTTAAACTGGTTATTGAACTTAAAACAGTGTCAAAACTGTGAACTATGCAAACTATGCAAAGTAGAAACTTCACATAGCAACAAAAAGCACATACAAACTACTTTGATATTAGACAAAAAAACTTTCTGATCAAAAATAACTATGCCACCGATTAACTGCACACCCTGGAAAGTTCCCTTAGCCTCTCTGAGCTACACAGTAGTGATTTCATTAAAAAATTACCTCATCTTAATTTAAATACTAAGGGAACAACTCTGAAGCATGTGAACAAGAATATAAGGAATCAAGAAGATTCTAAATGATCCAATGTCACAACAATAGAATCGTAGCTAATTTAGTTCCTTGAGACTTGTGCAGCGATAGATAAGTATAAAAATCACTCTAAGACATAACAAGTATTCTTTATTTTCTTGAACATGAGTTATGACACATTTTGTAGAAAAATATTCTACTTTCTTACTGAATTATTTATAAAAATACATAGAAAAATTCTAATGGATTATTAAAAACAAAGTATTGCACCATGAACCCTGTACAGAAAGTCAAATAACCTTGGTTCTAGTCCTAATTACCAATTAGATTATGACCTTAAGCAAACTGCAACCTCGGTAGAGCTCAATTTCCTCACTTGGAAATTAGAAAACTTTACTAGATAATTGTTAAGATACCTTCCAGTTATTAAATTTGCTTCTGAAAGGAATCATCGATACAACCTCATATTTGATTTTAAGAGTAAATCAGCTGCATGTTTACTCCTAGAAATAATAACCAATTAGCAATTCCTTTTTCTTCTGCAATGTATTGATGCCAACATCCCTCCATTTTAATTCACATTATCCTGTCCTCAGACTAAAGGAAAAGTCTAGCTCTCTTAAGGAGACCCAACCCCAAACCACGTTTCTGAAATGCTACTACTTTCCTCTTTTTATCTAGGTACTTCATAGGAGTGTTATATAACCCAAAAGGTCATAGGGAGGAAATTTTAGTGCTAAAAGCACTTTAAAATGAGGGACCAGACTAGACAAAAAGGAAAAAAACTAAGGTCCAAGGTCACAGTCATTAGAAGACCCAGAACTAAAAGTTATAGAAAGCAAGTACTTTTCACTCTATTAATAACACTATGTCCCATAACCTGAAAATATCTTATTTTCTATTACCCAAAGTTCCAAAGTCATTTCACTCCCTCACCAACTAATTAAGTGTAAGTGGAAATCAAGCTAACTATCACTGCAGAATGGGAGAAATGTCATATAAAAAATCTACTTTGCCCATCATTCTACTGTTTATCTTTGTTAACATCATTCTGTCAATAGCAGGATCCTTACAGAGATCTGGCCCAAGAGTAAGGACAGACTTCCTCCCCCTACCATGTTTCCTAATTTTTAGAAAGCACAGATTTATTATCTATCATTACACAAATAAATTTTGGTTTTTAACAATAACTAATAAAACAAACATGAATAAAAGGAAATGTTTTGAACTCTTCACTTTTTTAAAATTGGATCACAATGAGGCCACACTACTCAAAACTAAGGAAGCTGAACCATACTCATGTTTCCTTAGAAGGATATCACTAACTATTAATAGTATTCATATACAGGGAAAAAATCTGTTCTTGTGCAATTTTCTTGAAAAACAGAGATACAGTAAATAAGAAATAAAAATTTAACTAAATGTATCTAATATGGAAACGGTGCTAGCCATTTCTTAGAAAGTGAAATACTACCCATACCATTAACTTATCACTCAAAACTACGAACATCTCACTTCTAAAATCATTACTACATAAAAATTTTTAGAACCTTGTTTTAGAGAAAGGAATAGCAAATTGAAATACAACACCAGCAATAAAACAAAAGTTAGAAAAATCTACACAAATTATTAAAGATAAAGCAAAAGAGTATAAACATTATATTCTCAGACATGACTATAAACTTAAGAACATTTATGATCACATAAAAACTACTTCTGATTTTCACTGAATGTCATTCCCCATCTCTGCCTACTATAATCTTTCTTTTATGTTGAAACACCAAAGCCAAGCAAGTTATATTTTACAAGTTTCAAGGGGTATCAGACGACTAGAGCCAGAAGTGCCACAAGCTCGGCCTTTCTACATCTCTCGTAGCAGGCATCAGGTGTGAGCACACTGTCCACTCTGAGGGCTACAGGCCAACCACTGCTTCATGGGCTCCACGGACACTGACCACACGCTTTGATGGAGAGAAGATAGTGGGCCACAGCAGTGCCATAATCACCAGTGTATGTGGGGCCCTTTTCATCAGGTACTGCATTTACTTCGACTACAAGAGATACAGTGACCCCCAACTTCAAAACCAGGCTTCAAGAACAAAGAAACAAAAGCTTGCCAAAGAGAGAGCTAGACTTTTCAAGTCACCTGACCTTAAGATGTTGACACTGTTAAGAAATTCTTCCTCAAAGAAATACAACTTGGTGAAGAGTTACTAGCCCAAGGTGAATATGAGAAGGGTATAAACCACCCGACAAATGCAACTGCTGTCTGGGGACAGCCAAAGCAGTCTGCAAGTGTTAAGCAAACTCCACCACATGCTCCAGATGCTTCTGAGTAAGCTCCCAACAATTAGAAAAGGGTAAGTGCTCAGAGCTTGGCTGAAGGGGATGTGGAATTAGGCACACATGTCAACATAATAATCTCAATCAAAAATATTTTTAAAATCTTAACTGAGAAGATGAGCAGCTCTGGAGGAATTAAGGGCAAATATGCTTGTTACGGACTGTCCTATACTGAAATCTAGCAAAGTTAATTTTTACTTAATTTTATTTTTGGTAGTATAGATCCATTTGTCTGTTTTATTTAACTTTTTCCCAGGGAAAAGTATATTTTGATAGCTTTTCATTTTGTAAATACACTGAGTTACCAAAAATAGAAATAAAACTTACAAGAACATAACAATGTAAGTAAAAAGGAAAACAAATCAGAAAAAATACCTCCAGCAAATATGATAAAAAATTAACATCTAAATCCTATCAAAACATCAAACACATTTTTAAAAATCTCATCATCAAAGGACCATAGAGAAATAGTAGAAACAATTCTCATGGAATTCCCTGGCAATCCAGTGGTTAGGACTTCGCACTCTCACTGCTGAGGGCCCAGGTTCAATCCCTTGTTGGGGAATTAAGATCCCATAAGCCGTACTGCGTGGCCAAAACAACAACAACAACAAACAATTTTCATAAAAGATGCAATTAATAAAATGTGTTAAACTACCTTTAACCTCTTCACAGCAAAGTACCATTTTACACCCAATAACTGAGTTAGCAATAATGTCCAATGAAGGTACAGTGAAAAGGGTACTCTTATACATTATATTAACAGTGTAAATAAGTGTCAACCCTTTAGAAAGCAATCGGTAAATGATCGAAGAACCATAAATGTTCAAAACCTGATTCACTAATCCCTCTCTTAGTAATACAAACTAAAGAAATTATCATTTTAAAAGTATTATAAAGCATGAAGTTGTCACATTATAAAAACTAAATTAGAACTTTAATCAGTGTTGAGTAAACTATGGTATAACTAAATGGATTTAAAACATCTATGAAAGAAACAGAAAGCAAAATAGAAGTTTCCAGGGGATGGAGGGAGGAAGGAATGGAGAATTACTCTTTAATGGGTACAGAGTTTCTCCTTGGGATGATGAAAAAGTTCTGCAAATAGATTGTGGTGACGGTTACACTAAATGTACTTAATGCCACTGAACTGTACACTTAAAAGCAATTAAAATGGTAAATTTTATGCTCTGTATATTTTACCATAATAAAAAAGATTAAAAAATAACTATGAAAAATACAACATTTTAACTGAAAATACTGATTCCCCAATTGTAAACATGTCCAAGGAATTAAAAGAACCATGGGACAGGGGTAAGCTAACCACTGCTGTAAGGCAGCAGTTTGTTCTCAATGGGGGCAATTTGGGCCGCAAGGTATATGTGACAAATGCTAAACACTGTACGATGCACACAAGCGTTCCCCCACACACAAACACAATAAATGATCATCCCAAAAAGATCAACAGTGATCCTGCTGAGAAATCCTAATTTAAAGTACCAAGATTTGGAGAGCTCTTTATTAATATGTCTATATGGGTTTTAATGATTGCATGGTAAATAAAAATGCATTAAAAGCTCAGAGTTATGGGCTTTATCTTTCATCTTATAAACCTCGATCACAATCCATAATTAAGAGAAGTGGGGAACCAAGGACAAAAATGGGAAAAGCAGCAAACTGTCACACATGGATTATCTTTCTGCAAACTGCTCTTAAATGGATTAAAACAAACAGAGCAAATCTGGGATTGGCAAGCTTTAATACAATTTCCATAGACCTGTCCATTTGGTTTTTTTATTGTTTTCTATTACATTTTATTACTTATTCTCATTTGTTTCATTACAGCAATTTATTTTCAAATTTGAGAGCTATTACTATTTTACACCATGATTTCTCATGATAATGTAACTTTTAAAAATATTTTTCTTCAAACACACCTCTGTAAATGTCAACTAATAAACGTGAAGAAATCAATTAGACAATCACCAAATTTTTAAAATAATACTAATAAATGAATGTTAGTAAGTGAAAGTTTATTGAGGAACAAGATGTTTACACAGTCTCAAAGCATCTCCCCCAAAATTACTTATCAGTTAAAAATGGGGGAAAATTAACTTTACACAGAAGAATCTGGTGAATATCACTTTAACCAAGTGATCAAAATTATCATCACCAGTAATGGGACCAACTGACATCATGTGTCTCCTGTCAAGATGCATTAACAAGAACACACCACCACTTCTGTTACATTTCTGCCCAAAAAAATCCATAACATTAATCTAATCATGAGGAAGCATCATACAAACCCAAACTGAGGGACATTCTAAAAAGTTAAATGGTCAGTATTTCTCAAAAATGTCAAAGTCAGGAAAGACAATGAGAGGCAAAAGAACTGCTCCAAATAAAAGGACATTATTAGAGCAATTGGGAACTATGAATATATAGGTTTTGGATAAGAGTTCTGTATATACTTTAAATTTTTTGATTTGATAATTATCCTGTAATTGTGTAAAATATCCTTGTACTTTGGAAACACTGAAGCATTTGGAGAAAAGGGGCATGATGTCTATAATTTACTCTCAAATGATTTGGAAAAAATAAATGAATACAATGAGAAAATATGCAAATGATAAAGTGGCTGGAGCAAAATGTTAACAATAGTGACTCTAGAGAAAGGGTAAATAGGAGTTCTTTGTACTAGTTTTGTCACTCTTCTGTAAGTTTGAAATAATATCAAAATAAAAATTACCAAAACTATTCTTCAGATATCTTTCTTTTCTCAGGACACAGAACTATTACAGGAGTCTAGTTTTAGTTAATCTGACTAAAAGTCCAATCCAAGAAAGCAGGTAACAGTTTAAAATATATCACTCTGGAGAAGAGATCAAGATGGCAGAGTAGGAGGACATGCACTCACTCCCTCTTGCAAGAGCACCAGAATTACAACTAATTGCTGAACAATCATCGACAGAAAGACACTGGAACTCACCAAAAATGACACCCCACATCCAGAGACAAAGAAGAAGCCGCAATGAGACGGTAGGAGGGGCGCAATCACATTAAAATCAAACCCCATAAATGCTGGGTGGGTGACTCACAAACTGGAGAACAGTTATACTGCAGAAGTCCACCCACTAAAGTGAGGGTTTTAAGCCCCACGTCAGGCTTCCTAACCTGGGAGTCCAGCAATGACAGAAGGAATCCCCAGAGAATCAGACTTTGAAAGCCAGCAGGATTTCACTGCAGGACCTCCACAGGATTGGGGGAAACAGAGACTCCACTCTTGGAGGGCACACAAAAAATTGTGCTCACCAGGACCCAGGGGGAAGGAGCAGTGACCCCATAGGAGACTGAACCAGATCTACCTGCTGGTGTTGGAGGGTTGCCTGCAGAGGTGGGGGGCAGCTGTGGCTCACCAAGGAGACAGGGGCACTGGCAGAAGGGGTTCTGGGAAGTGCTCATTGGCGTGAGCCCTCCCAGAGTCTGCCATTAGCCTCACCAAAGAGCCTGTAAGCTCCAGTGCTAGCTATCCTCAGGCCAAACAGCCAACACGGTGGGAACACAGCCCAAGGCACTGGCAGACGAGCAGTTTAAAGTTTTACTGAGCTCCACCCACCAAATCAGATTAAAGTCTTACTGAACTCCACCCACCCAGCCCTACCCACCATCAGTCCCTCCCATCGGGAAGCACTCACGAGCCTCCTAGATAGCTTCTTCCACAAGAGGGCAGACAGCAGAATCAAACAGTATCAGCAGTATTTTGTCTTGTGGAACTGAAAACCACAGCCACAGAAAGATAGAGAAAATGAAAAAACAGAGGACTTTGTACCAGATGAAGGGACAGGATAAAACCTCAGAAAAACAACTAAATGAAGAGGAGATAGGCACCCTTCCAGAAAAAGAATTCAGAATAATGATGGTGAAGATGATCCAGGACTTTGAAAAAAGACTGGAGGCAAAGATCGAAAAGTTTACCAAAGACCTAGAAGAATTTAAGAGCAAACAAACAGAGATATGCAACACCATAACTGAAATGAAAAATACACTAGAAGGAACCAATAGCAGATTAACTGAGGCAGAAGGGCAAATAAGTGACCTGGAAGACAGAATGGTGATCATCACTGATGCGGAAAAGAATCAAGAAAAAAGAATGAAAAGAACTGAAGAAAGCCTAAGAGACCTCTGGGACAATGTTAAACACACCAACATTCACATTATAGGGGTCCCAGAAGGAGAAGAGAGAGAGAAAGGACCCAAGAAGATATTGGAAGAGATTATAGTTGAAAACTTCCCTAGCATGGGAAAGGAAATAGCTACCCAAGAGCAGGAAGTGCAGAGAGTCCCAGGCAGGATAAACCCAAGGAGAAACATGCCAAGACACATAGTAGTCAAACTGACAAAAATTAAAGAGAGAGAAAAGTTATTAAAAGCAACAAGGGAAAAATGACAAATAACATACAAGGGAACTCCCATCACGTTAACAGCTGATTTCTCAGCAGAAACTCTACAAGCCAGAAGGGAGTGTCACGATATATTTAAAGTGATGACCAAGAAGAACCTACAACCAAGAATACTCTACCTAGCAAGGATCTCATTCAGATTTGATGGAGAAACCAAAAGCTTTCCAGACAAGCAACAGCTAAGAGAATTCAGGACCACCAAACCAGCCCTACAACAAATGCTAAAGGAACTTCTCTAAGTGGGAAACATAAGAGAAGAAAAGGACCTACAAAAACAACAACAAAACAATAAAGAAAATGGTAATAGGAACATACATATCGACAATTACCTTGAATGTAAATGGACTAAATGCACCAACCAGAAGACACAGACTGGCTGAATGGATACAAATCAAGACCCATACATGTGCTGTCTACAAGAGACCCACTTCAGACCTAAGGACACATAGAGACAGAAAGGAAAGGGATGGAGAAAGATATTCCATGCAAATGAAAATCAACAGAAAGCTGGAGTAACAATACTCATATCAGATAAAATAGACTTTAAGATAAAAAATGTTACAAGAGACAAGAAAGGACATTACATAAAGATCAAGGGATCAATCCAAGAAGAGAAGATAACAATTATAAATATATATGCACCCAATATAGGAGCACCTCAATACATAAGGCAAAAGCTAACAACTATGAAAGAGGAAATGCAAGGCAGAAATAGAGACACAGATATAGAGAACAAACACATGGACACCAAGTGGTGAAAGCCGGGAGGGTTGGGGGGGAATGAATTGGGAGATTGGGATACCAAATTGTACACTCTAAATATATGCTGTTTATTGCCTGTTAACTGTATCTCAATAAAAGTTCTTAGAAAAAAATGTGAAAAGAAACCTATGAACAATGTCTTCCACAATTTGTACTTAGCTAATAATTCTCAAAAAGCAAAGTATGTGTAAAATGAGCATGAAATGTCTTTATGCTCTGACCACAACGATTATGTTCAATCAAGTTATGTCTAACATAGTAGTTTCTACAAAGCAGCCAATTCTATATTTTGTTACAAAATATAATATGATTTTATTTTTATTCTCCATAAAAATCCTGCCCCTAAAGGGTTCAGTTCCATGATTGGCTCCAATGGTTTTTTTCTGTAATAAAGCTCTGACAATTGCTCAATTAAAAAAAAATTATATATATATATATATCACTGATAATTTGCTTGAAAAAACACAAAATTTTGTACCTTTGCCCACCACAATCCTGCTTTAAATATCAAGAATTGTCATCACAACTGATACTATATAAGAATTCTGACAAATATAGGATGAAAAGAATCTACACAAGTGGTGATGTAATTTAAGAGCAACACATCTGACATCTAGTTTTAGTTTTATATAAATCTCCATCCCTTCCTATTTTCCTAGAAAGAAAAGTTATCCTTTTTTTTTAAACTGAAGTATAGTTAATTTACAATATTGTGTTAGTTTCAGGTATACAGCATAGTGACTCAGTATTTTTGCAGATTATACTCAATTATAGGTTATTACAAGATAATGGATATAATTCCCTGTGCTATACAGTATATCCTTGGTGCTTATCTATTTTAAATATAGTAGTTTGTATCTGTTAATCCCATATTCCTAAACTGTCCCTCTCCCCTTCCCTCTTCCCTCTGGTAACCACTAGTCTGTTTTCTATACCTGTGAGTCTGTTTGTTTTGCTATATATATTCATTTGTATTATTTTTTTTTAGATTCCACATATAAGTGGTATAGTATTTGTCTTTCTCTTATTTCACTAAACATAATATTATGTAGGTCCATCCACATTGCTGCAAATGGTCGTATTTCAGTCTTTTATATGGCTGAGTAATATTTCATTACTTACACACACACACACACACACACACACACACACACACAATCTTCTTAATCAAATTGTCTGTTGATGGACACAGGTTGCTTTCATTATCTTGGCTATTGTAAACAGTGCTATGAACACTGACATGCATGTATCTTTTCAAATTAGTGTTCTTATTTTTTCTAGATATATACCCAGAAGTGGAATTGCTGGACGATAGTTCTATTCTTAGTTTTCAAGGAACCTCAATACTGTTTTCCATAGTGGCTGTACCAATTTACATTCCAACCAACAGTGTACAGGTGTTCCCTTTTTAGAGTTATCTTCTTGAGTTTAACATCCACCATATGCTTTTTATCATTTCACTACATCATTATTGTTGCTTTAAAAAAGTTGAACATATTATTCTAAAGACTTTTTAAAGTATGTGTTGGTTTTCTACAATGAAAAGGCAAAAAATGAAACAGCATAGCATGAAAAAAAAGCCTTTTCAAATCTGACCCCAATTGCCTTCCTTTTCTTCAAACTCTACCTTCCATATCCTCTCCAATTACACTTAATGTCTTCCTGTTCTCAAGGCAAACAAGGGCCGTTTTACCAAATCTCTAAACTTTCTACCACCTACAACATCTCCCTTCCTAAATAACATCACTACCTTGCCTTAAGACCCAACTCCACGGCAATTTTTGCTGTTCTTGCACACTTCTTGGTTCATATCCACACTTAACCATATCATAGTGTATTTCAGCCATTTATTCCTCCACTTAGCTCAGTATTAATTACCTGTGAAACCCTATCATCTAGAATAGTAGTTCTCAAATGGGAGGACTGTGCCACCCCCACATCACCACCACCCACAGGGACCATCTGACAACGTCTTTAAACATTTTTGGTTGTCACAACTGGTAGGGCGTGGGGAGTTGCTACTGGTATCTACTGGGTAGAGGCCAGAGATTCAGTGTACACGTAGGACAGCCTCCCACAACAAAGAATCATCTTGACTAAGATGTCTATAATGCCAAGTTTAAGAAACCTCAATCTAAAACAATGCTTGGCTCACATTAGGCCTTTAAAGTGTTGATCAAAATAGAATTAAACATTGATCAAAGCATTTAGAAATGTAAAAAAACAGATACATAACATGGAACACCAAAGGTTCAAGAATAGCCAAGATATTACAAAGAACAACAATGTGGACATTCATGCCCTAGCAGATTTCAAGACTTCATAAAAAGCTACTGTTATTGAGAAAATGTGGCAGAAGGGATAAATTAGGAGTTTGGGATTAACATATATACATTACTGTGTATAAAATAGATAACCAACAAGGATCTACTGTATAGCACAGGGAACTATACTCAATATTTTGTAATAACCCATAAGGGAAAAGAATCTAAAAAAGAATATAGATAGATAGAGACAGATAGATAACTGAATCATTGTGCTGTACATCTGAAATTAACACATCACTGTAAATCAACTATACTTCAACTTAAAAAAAATAAATTTAACTTAAAAAAGAGAAGCATGGCACTGGCATAGGAATTAAAACGAACACACCAAGAATGACATTATATACAATGGTGGAGCAAGTAACTCCAAAATTCCATCCACTATGGCAACAATTATGATGGCAAAAATTGTCATCAGAATCAACTTTTTTGGAACTCTAGAATCTAATCAAAACATTACAACCGCCAAGGGAGCACTTAATAGAAAAAGCTGCTGAAATTCCGAATGAGAGTACTGTGGTATTTTAACTTATGCACCTACCATGCCTCACTCCTTGGCTAGGTGGCAGCCATGAAGACAGTGGCCCACATTTCTAGTGCAACCTGTGGATGTCAAAAGGAACAATATGGACTTTATTCTTAAAGAATTGTAGTTGTGTGTTCTCACCTGTTTGGTGGGTTACCTGGTAGACTGGGTCAGAGGTTTGCCTTTCTTTCACTTACCTAAGAAGGAGGAGCAAATTCCTGAGATGAACAGGCCTGGTCAAAGCATTTAAAGGCAAATATACTATCCACAGCCACCTGGGGCAAGGGATAACAAGTGGGCCAGACACTAGACAGATGTAAAAGGATGGGAAGAAGGAAGCTGAAGAAAGAAATGGACGAAACAGGGGCGTTAAAAAGCTCCTACACATACCAGAGAATTTGGAAGGCTACACATAAGCCCAGGGCTGGACACATGCTCAGAAAAGACAGGAGAAGGCCATAAGCTTTCACCTATGGCTGACCTTTAGCCACAACACAATCAGGAAGTTAGGGCTAGGGAAGTGTTTTAAATGAAATGGCTAAGCACTGAGAAGTGCCCCAACACCGAGTCAATCTTCAAAGACTGAGAAAGTAGTTTTGTTTTGATTTGGGAGTTTTTTGTTTGTTTTTTGTTTGTATTTTTTGCTTCTAGGCATTTATGGAAAGCTCTGCCAAACCACTAACTGACCAATAATCTACCAGAACAAACACTTCAGCGTCCACACATAACAAAGAACAGTCACAATGAAAACAGGTTACAGGACTTCCTAGGTGGCGCAGTGGTTAAGAATCCGCCTGCCAATGCAGGGGACACGGGTTCGATCCCTGCTCCGGGAAGATCCCACATGCCGTGGAGCAACTAAACCTGTGTGCCACAACTATTGAGCCTGCGCTCTAGAGCCCGTGAGCCACAACTAATGAGCCTGTGTGCCACAACTACTGAAGCCCATGTGCCTAGAGCCCATGCTCCGCAACAAGAGAAGCCACGGCACTATGAGAAGCCCGCGCACCACAATGAAGAGTAGCCCCCGCTCACCACAACTAAAGAAAGCCTGTGTGTGTGCAGCAACAAAGACCCAATGCAGCCAATAAATAAATAAAGTAAATTAATTTATATTAAAAAAACAGGTTATAAAGTTCCGTAAGCAAAAACTACAAGCCAGAGCAAAGAGCAAGAACAAACCTTGGGGAAGAGGAAGGAAAGAATGTTTTCCAGGGTTACCACAGTATAATATTCAAAATGTCCATTTTCAACAAAAAGTTACAAGCATGTAAAGAAATAAAGTATGGCACATTCACAGGGAAAAAAAGAAGTTAACAGAACTGTCCCTAAGGAAGCCCAGATGCTAGAATTACAACTGTCTTAAATATACTCAAAGAGCTAAAGAAAACCATGAACAAAAAAAAAAACTAAAGGAAACCAGGATATCTTACCAAGGTAAGAATATCCAGAAAAAGAAAATACAAAACACAACCAAATAAAATTTTGGAACTGAAAAGTGTAATAATAGAAATGAAAAGCTAACTGTAGAGACTGAACAGGAGATCTGAATAGGGAGAAGAAATATTCAGTGAACTGAAATACAGCCCCATTGAGATTACCCAGTATGAGGAGCAGAAAGAAAAAAGAATGAAGAAAAATGAACAGAGCGTGAGGGACCTTTAAGACACCATCAGGCCTACCACCACATTCATAATGAGAGTCACAGACAGAGAGGATAGAGAAAAAGGAGCAGAAAGAATATTTCAAGAATAGCCAAAAACTCACCAAATTTCATGAAATACATGAATTCAAGAAGCTCAATTAACTCCAAGTAGGAAAAAGAGAGATCCACATTGATACAAAATATAATTAAACTGTCAAAAGCCAAAGAAAATCTTGAAATCAACAAAAGAATGACAAGTACAAGGGATCCTCATTAAGATAAATAGTTGAACACCATGGAGACCAGAGAACAGTGAGATGACATATTTCAAATGCTGGGGAGAAAAACTGTCAACCAAGAATTCTGTATCTAGTAAAGGTATCTTTGAAAAATGAATAAAAAATGTGCCAAAAAACAAAAACTGAGGTAATTCATTGCTAGCATACCTGCCCCACAAGAAATGAATGCTAAAGGGTGTCCAGCTGAAATTAAAAAAAAAAAAAAAAAACACCAAGTGTAACTCAGAGCTATATTATAAAATAAAGAACAATGATAAAATAACTATATGGTTAAATGCCAAAGCTAGCATTTGGCAGGTGGGGGTGGGGGGAGGTGAGGGAGTAACTAATCAATCTCTTTACTTGAATTGACAACCAAAAACATCCCAAAACCCAAGACCAGATGGCTTCTCTGTAACTTCCACCAAACATTTAATGAAGAATTATCAGGCTTCCCTGGTAACACAGTGGTTAAGAATCCACCTGCCAATGCAGGGGACACAGGTTCGAGCCCTGGTCCAGGAAGATCCCACATGCCGCAGAGCAACTAAGCCCGTCTGCCACAACTACCGAGCCTGTGCACTAGAGCCCGCGAGCCACAACTAATGAGCCCACACTCTGCAACTACTAAAGCCCACGCGCCTAGAGCCCGTGATCCATAACAAGAGAAGCCACCGCAATGAAAAGCCCGTGCACCGCAACAAAGAGTAGCCCCCACTCTCCGTAACTACAGAAAGCCTGCGCACAGAACAAAGACCCAACGCAGCCAATAAATAAAAATAAATAAATTTAAAATGAAAAAAAAGAATTATCACCAATCCCTCTCAAACTCTTCCAAAAAAATAGAAAAGGAGGGAATATTTCCTAATTCATTCTACAAGGCCAGCATTACCCTTATACCACAGTCAAATACATCACAAAAAATGAAAATTACAAACCAATATCCCTTGTGAATACTGGTGCAAAATTCTAAACAAAATACTAGCAAAGAGAATTCAATAACACATTTAAAAGAATCATACACCATGACAAAGTGGGATTTATCCTAGGAATGCAAAGTGTGACACAAAAATAAATCAACATAATACACACATAAATAGAAAAAAAGGAAAAAAATTACATAATCATCTAAATTGACACAGGAAAAAAAGCACTTTACAAAATTCAACACCCTTTCATGATAAAAAAAAACTCAGAAAACTAGGAAAAGAAAGGATTTTTGTATCTAGATTCATCATAGATATTGACTTGAAATCTTTTTTTGTAGTGTCTTTTCTAGTTTTGGTGTAATGGTGGCCAGGGTAATAGTATCAGGGTAGAATGAATCTGGGAGTGTATATACCCAGAAAAAACAAGAACATAATTTGAAAACATACACACACCCCAATGCTCACAACAACACTATTTACAATAGTCAAGATATGGAAGCAACCTAAGTGTCAATCAACAGATGAATGGATAAACTAAATGTGTTATATACATATAATGAACAGAATATTATTTGGCCTTAAAAATGAATGAAATTCTGATACATGCTACAAAATGGATGAACCCTGAGGACATTATGCTAAGTGAAATAAGCCAAACAAAAAAGGACAAATATTGTACAATTCCACTTATACAGAAGTATCAAGAGGAGTCAAATTCACAGAGACAGAAAGTAGAATGGTAGTTACCAGGGTTTGGGGGAGAGCGGAATGGGGAGTTATTGTAGAGTTTCAATTTGGGATGATGAAAAGTTCTGGAGATGGATGGTGGTGATGGTTGCACAACAATGTGAATTACTTAAGGCCACTGAATTGTACACTTAAATATTGTTAAAATGGTATATTGTAGAGTTTGTCGATTTTATCACAATTAAATAAAGCCAAAACTTTGAGGTTTTCTTGTAGGTCCTATAAGATCTTAGCCCCTGTTATACTATGGCCTTCCATCCTACTAAGATAGAGCCTTGTAAAAAATTTCAATGTCCCACGTTAGGGCATTTGCCCTGAACAATAAGAACACTGAACACTTAAAATGTACATGGCATCTTATTTAATGTTGACTGATCCAATTTCTATTTTACTTTTAACATCCTTTTTCAGGAGGTAATCATCAAGATTCAGAGACACTGAATAAATTTCCAAAGTAAGCATGGAATTAAGATTTTTTTTTTTTTTTTTTTTTTTTTTTTTTTGGCACACGGGCTTAGTTTCTTCGCGGCATGTGGGATCTTCCTGGAGCTGGGATCGAACCCGTGACCTCTGCATTGGCAGGCGGATTCTTAACCACTGCGCCACCTAGGAAGCCCGGAATTAAGATTTTTAACACAGGTATTTCTTACCATTAAGCAATAATGACTTTTACGCTATGACAGAGAAGTTGTATTCCCCACAGTGCACAGATATTTGCAAACATGTAGAAGAATCCCCAAAACTTTCAATAAACAGTACATAGTAAATTTTATTCACTATTAATAGAAATTATTTGTCATATTCAACTCCTGTCCTTAATAACATTTTACAGGGTTTATAGCCTAATATTGAAAATGTCTTGGTTGAATCTATTTTTTTTATATTGAGTACTGGTCTTTTTAAACAGGTTCCAAAAATGCTTGCTTAAATAAAAAATAAACAAAATAAACCATAATGAGGTATCACGTTACATCCACTACAGCAGCCATAATTTTTTTAAATAAATAAATAAAACAGAAAAATAACAAGTCTTAGCAAGGAGGTGGAGAAATTAAAACCCTCATACAGGCCTTTTCTCACCTTCTGAGATGGCCCACACTCTGTGGAGTGTGTTTGTCTCTGAATAAATCCACTTCTTAACAACAACAACAAAAAAAACCCCTCATACATTGTGATAGGAATGTTAAGATGTGCCACTGTGGAAAGCAGTTTGGCATTTCCTCAATGAGTTAAACAAAGAGTTACCATATGGCTCAGCAATTCTAGTCCTTGGTGTATACCTAAGAGATATGAACACATATGTCCAAATAAAAAAATGTACATAAATGTTCACAGTAGCACTGCTCACAATATCCAAAAGGTAGAAACAACCTAAATGCCCTTCAGCTGATGAATGGATAAACAAATGTACGATATCCTGATAGAATATTATTCCCGCATAAATAGGAATTAAGTACTGATGCATGGTTCAATATGGATAAATCTTCATATTGTATGGTTCCATCTATATGAAATTTCCAGAGTAGGCAAATCCGTTGAGCTAAAAAGTACATTAGTGTTTGCAAGGGGATGGGAGAAGGAGTATTGGGAGATACATGATTTCTTGGGGGTGAAAGAAATGTTCGGGAATTAGATAATGATGATGGTTGCACAACACTGGGAATATACTCAGTGTAGGAGGGTGAGTCAAAAATTATCCACACTCTGGCTGTAGAACTTATTTTATTTAACTTTTAGAAAAGACAAATACATCATTTTTCGACATAATCTCCTTGCTTTTCAATACACTTTGTCCATCTGTCAACAAGCTTTCATATTCCCTCACTAAAAAATGTTTTAGGCTAAGCTGTGAGCCACAAATGCACCGCTGTCTTCACTTCTTCATCTGAAGTGAATCTTCGTCCCCATAGGGCTGCTTTCAGGGGACCAAACCAGTGAAAGTCCGATGGAACAAGATCAGGACTATACAGAGGATGCTTGAGCATCTCAAAATTTGCCACATAATCCACTGTCACTCATCTATTCGACAGAATCATTTCCTGTGTACACTCAATGTTGTCATCAGCCATGGACGTGGACGGGTGTCCGGCTCCTTCTTGACAGCTAACACCTGTGTGACCTTCCTTGAACTTCTCTATACTGTGCACAAGTCTTTGATAGTAAACAGCACCAGGTACACCCTAAAACCACAAAAAAATGAATCACTGCACACTGCTCTTCTTTCATGCAAATCACAAGTGGAGCATCCATTTTTGCTCGCACCACAGTTACAAATGAACTGATGAAACACATTCACACCTGCACAGCAGTGACTGGGGAGACAGTAGCCTTGAACGGAAAGCACTGATAAGACAGTGCAGCCAACAGAAGTTTTAATATAAGCAGAGTGCAGATAACTTTTGACTCACCCTCGTACTTAATGCCACTAAATTGTACACCCTCAAATGAGTAAAATGCTAAATCTTATGGTATGTGTATTTTACAATTTAAACAAAAAGGAACATACAAATAAGGTTAGTAACCCTAATTTTTGTCCATTAATGTTCTCACTTCCAGTCTGAAAGTAATCTTCAAAATCTGTACTGAAAGCTCGTAAGTGTGCATGTATAAGCTATCTCCATATTTGGGCAGAAAAACATATTTATACAATTTATTAAATATCTTCTTGTCTTTTGTTAGTTTTTTGGTTTTTGTTTATTTATTTACTTTATTTATTTATTTTATTGGCTGTGTTGGGTCTTTTTTGCTGTGCGCGGGCTTTCTTTTTTCAGTTGAGGTGAGTGGGGCTACTCTTCGTTGTGGTGCGCAGGCTCCTCATTGTCGTGGCTTCTCTTGTTGTGGAGCATGGGCTCTAGGCACGTGGGCTTCAGTAGTTGCAGCACATGGGCTCAACAGTTGTGGCTCAAGGGCTCTAAAGCGCAGGCTCAATAGTTGTGGCGCACGGGCTTAGTTGCTCCGCGGCATGTGGGATCTTCCCGGAGCAGGGATCGAACCCACATCCCCTGCACTGGCAGGTGGATTCTCAACCACTGCACCACCTAGGAAGCCCTTGTTATTTAGTTTTATTCTAAAAGCACTTAAGGGCAGAACCTAGGTATTTCTGGTTTTATTAGGCTCAGTACCAACAGTACCTACTTCAGCAATGGTTGGAAAATGTCAAGCTTTCCAAAACATTTAAGAAACAATGGAGGACTGAACAAATTCCAGTCTACTGTTTTAAATACAAAGATATAAATGCTCTAATGCAGGTGAAACATTGCAAGTCTGAGTAATAAAGCAGCAACATTTGAATAAGACCTACATTTTACCTTATTATGTATAAATAGTGATCTCTATGTAACATTCAAAAATTTTTAATTGCAGTAACAGCCACCATGTTCATGTGGGCCAAATTAGTAATTCCCAGTAGGAACTTCAAGAGATGTTTCATTCTGTTTGGCCCACTGACTAAATACAGTTCATTTCATCTATATGCCACAACCCACCCCCACCCAAAGGCAGAGTCTTCAAATGGAGATAGGAGGCAAAAAACGTGGCTAGAGCAAGAAAGAAAAGAAAAAAGTTTTATTCCTGTTGCAAGGGGTTACAAAAAAAGGGTCTTTAGGGGAGAATTGTCATTCTCTTTCTCTGCAAAATGAAAAAACTACAGTTTTTAGAAGTTTAGATTTTACAGGCAGAAAATGGTACCTGTTTCCATAATTCATCCTTCAAGTCAGGCAGGTAGCCTTAGCTCCCATCCAGAATAATCAGGTAAATGTTTAGAATTCAGATATCAGAGACAAATCACAGGAAACAGTATTAAGTGGCTGTAAGTATTTAGGAATAAAAGTTCCCTAAATCTTTTAATACTATATTTGGAATGGGGGAGGAGAAGGGAAAAGGTGTACCTAAAAGTCATTTTTATCTGCCTTGAAATCTCATCTTTTCCCAGGTTCTTTCTACCTTGACTCAAGTGCTAAACTACTATATTATTATACCTAAAATGTCCCAGTTGGTACTTGGCATGTGCTACTATTTTTTTTTGGGGGGGGTTGTAGGTATACACCTATATTCTCCTAAATATACAGTCATCCCTCAGTACCCATGGGGGACTGGTTCTAGGACTCCCCCCGTACCAAAATCCGAGGACTTTATATAAGTCCCTTATATGAAATTGCACAGTATTTGTATATAACTTATAAACTTCTTATATACTTTATGTCACATCTAATTATTTATAATACCTAATACAATATAAATGCTATCTAAATAGTTGCCTACGTGCAACAAATTCAAGTTTTGCTTTTTGAAACTTTTTTCCCCAAATATATTCAATCAAGTTTGGTTAAATCCGTGGATACAGAATCCAGAATATTTGGCATAGCTGAACAGACTCAAACATCTGTCACCCGCATACTCAAAACAATCAGAGGCTTCCCATGTTTATAATTAAGGATAAAGTACAAACTCCTAAGCAAAAGGGACTTCCCTGGTGGTCCAGTGGATAAGACTCCATACTCGCAATGCAGGGGGTCCAGGTTCGATCCCTGGGTGGGGAACTAGATCCCACACGCATGCCACAACTAAGAGCCCGCGTGCCACAACTAATCATGCCACAACGAAGATCCCGCGTGTCACAACTAAACATGCCACAACTAAGACCTGGCTCAGCCAAAATAAATAAATATTTTAAAAAAAACAAAAAAACAAAAAACTCCTAAGCAAGAATTTGAAGCACTCCGCAAAATAATTCACACATGACTTTCCAATCTTATCTGACCACAACTCAAAGAAGGTTCTCTTTCCCCTCTTCACCCACTGAATATTCTTTTACTTCTCTTTAACAGCAACAACATACAGTCCCTTGTTTAAAACTCAAGAGTACTCCCTACTGGAGTATAAACTCCTCAAAGGAGGAAACTGGTCTGAGTTCACCTCTTTTTCCCATGTGAGAAATAACAAGTTGCCTTGAACAAAGGAACACTAAATGTTTATTAAAATGAACATAATGCCTGCGCAGGGATTCCTTACAAGAGTGGTGATTTGTTGAGCATTTTTTAAAAGCCCTGAAGTCACTTAGTACCATCAAATATCTTCCCTTCTATCTCTAAGTTGAAATATTCAAAAAGCTGTGTTGCATGCTCTACAGTAAGCCTTCAAAAGAAATGTATTATTACATATACTTAATAAGTACAGGTCCAGTCACTTTAATATGAAATGTTTACTCTTAGTTCTCTATTTTTAGTAGATACTCAGAAAACAATGCAAATTCATAAATAGGGTGCTTTGATTTTGAATGTTGGGGTTATCTGTGGAAAGGGGAAAGGCAAGAAAAATAATAGGTGGGCAAATTCTCCCCAACTCTATAGAAATTAACCAAGCCTAGCTTCAAAATCTTTAAATTGGGCTGATAATATTAGCATTAAAAGTAAAAACATTTTAATATATAATAAAAGCAAAGATGTGCCTCCTGATAAAATGTGCTGAGAAAGGTATATCACTTCATACTATTCCTAGCAAAGTACATAATCACAAGAAAACATCAGACAAACCCAAATTAACTGGCCTGTGTTCTTAAAAAATGGAAGGGAAAAAAAAGGCAAGGTGAACTGCTCCAGATTAAAGATTAAAGAGACATGAAAATAAAATGCAATGCATGTTCCAGAACTGGATCCTGGACCAGAAAAAAGAAATTTTTGTCTTTCACTATGAAGGACATTACGAATCAATTGGCAAAATGTGAATTAGGTCTGTAGATTAGAAATAGTATTGTATCAAGGTTAATTTCTAATTTTGCTAATTATACTGAGATTACATTAAAAAATTCCTATTTTGGCAAAACTTTTAATTTTGAAATACAGTAAAAAGGAGATGATTATTCTTTTTTTTTGGTCACACCAGGTGCAGCATATGGAATCTTATTTCCCAGATCAGGAATCAAACCCGCACCTGCTGCAGTGGAAGCACAGAGTCTTAACCACTGGACCGCCAGGGAAGTCCCAGGAGATGATTATTCTCTAACTCCTTGAAAGTAAGATTAGATTCATCTCCTGAGGTTACAGTTACAAAAAACATTCCAAAAAAAATCACTCAATAACATAGTACAAGATGAATCAGACATTGACTAGAAAGTTGTTTTAAGTACCTTTGATCTGTGGATAGACATTTTTAAAATATCATTTATAAATATTGAATCACTATGTTGTATATCAGGAACATAGTGTTTTAGATCAATTATGCCTCAAACACAAACTCATTAAAAAAGAGATCACATTTGCAGCCAATAGAGGTGGGGGGTAAGGGAAGGGGGATGAGATGAAGGTAGTCAAAAGCACAAACTTCCAATTATAAAATAAATATTAGGGATGTAATGTACAACATGATAAAGATAATTAACACTGCTGTATTTTAAATGAAAGTTGTTAAAAGAGTAAATCCTAAGTGTTCTCATCAAAAGGAAAAAGACTTTTTCTATTTCTTTAATTTTGTATCTCTCTGAGAAGATGGATATTCACTAAATCTAATGTAATCATTTCATGATGTATGTAAGTCAAATCAGTATGTTGTACACCTTAAACTTATACAGTGCTATAGGTCAATTACATCTCAATAAAAAAATGAAAAAATAAAAAATATATCATTTATAAAACACCAAAACATCATTTGGGGGGGGGGGGGGAACAGAGTTACTAGCCAAAATGTAAATTAGTACAGATTTTTTAAAGTTTAGTGTAAAGTATAATGTAAGCTCCATGGGGAGCCTTAATTTGTCTTGTTCACCTAAACAGTATTTAGAACAGTTCTTGACACATGGTAATAGTAATTAGTAACAACTAATATTTGAGTAATCATTACAGCCCAAGATATATTTGGTGAATGAATCAATACGTTTTTCAGGATGACAATTACAGTCGGTTCTGCAGTAATATAACATAGTTCCTAAAAATCAACAGGTAATGGAAAATTGTGCAATAAATGCCATAGGACTCATGGGAAAAAGAGGGTTAGAAGCACAATACTCAAAAAACTTCATCAGTGACACATTTCTTTAAAAAGATAGAAACCTAATAGAAATGGTAGTACAATTTTACACAGTTTACACATATTAAGTGATTAAGAAATACACAAGTACAACAATAAATATGGCACTTTACCTTGAAAAAGACCTGAAGTTTGCTTGTGGAAGTGGGCATCAGAAGGGCTGCAGCTCATGAATTATTGTGAAGTGATGGAAGGAGGGTTATCTGAAATCGGATGGAAAATTGTAACAATAGATGTGGATGGGTGTCGCTCATAACACATGGGGTGAACTGAGGTAGCTGGTAGATGTCTGAGGTATGTGCCTGTATATGCGTGTATTTTAATGCAACTCAGTTTAGCTGGGTGCAGTTTCCTGCTTTCACCTAGGGCAAACTTTCTATAAAAGGCCAGATAGTAAATACTTTAGGCTTTGCGGGCCACTAGGTTTCTGTTGCAACTATTCAACTCTGAGACTGTGCTACAAAAGCAGCCACAGGACAAAGTAAACAAATGGGCTTGGGTGTGTTCCAACAAAACTTTATTTACAAAAATAGGCCACTGTTTGGTGGCCATAGTTTGCTGAACCCTGACCTTGCAGACAAAATTCTGAATAGCAAATGCAAATTCTGTCTTATGCTCAAATTGTTCCCTGATACATCAATCTTATTGGAACAAATTCACTTTTCAAAACAAGCATATAGCAGAACTAAGTTTGTAATGCTATCAAATAAACAGAAAAATAACTGATATAACTCAAATAAGCAAAATAACAAATCCAGTATTACTCAAAAATAAACTATTTTTGATTTTGGATTTTATAAAGCAAATGTCACCCAAAAGTCAACTGACAAATGACCAAAATAAAGACAACTAATGGTACATTTTGAACACTCACGTCATTCAAAATCTGTGCATTAAATACTACACAATCTTTAAGGAACATAGGTTATGCTTTTGACAGCTCTTCTGAACTAAAATTATCAGGCTCAGTCACAAGGGCACATGCGGCTTTTACAAGATGGAGCCACCAAAGTTAACATACAAACTGCACTATAAGATAAATAAGTTCTGAAGATCTGATGTACAGCATACAGGACGATGACTATAGTTAACAATACTGTATTATATCCATGAAAGTTGCTATAGAGTAGATCTTAAATGTTCTCTCCATGAAAATAACAAAAGAAGGTAATTACTGTGGCAATCATTTCAAAATATATATGTATATCAAATCATCACATTGTACACCTTAAACTTACACAATGCCATATGTCAATTATATCTCAATAAAGCTGGAAAAAAATGCTAATTGCACAATGGTTATACAATATTTGCCCAGGAACTGTGTTAAAAATTCTAAGTTGACCTCCTTTCAATTAGAAAACACTAATATACACACATATATACATTTCTTTGCTCAAGCTTCTATATATCTCACATCTGATATCTTCCCCCAGTCTTCTTTGTCAAAAGTAGATGCATCCTCCAAGGGCCATATTCAAATGCTATCTCTCTATAAAGCCTTCCTTGGACCCAATCAGAAATGTCTTCCTACTCTAAACCTCCACAGCAAGAACTTAGTTTTTACCCAATGCAGCATTTAGTACTTTATATCCTGCTTCAAATTTATTTGTGAACATGTCTTATTTCCTGTGCTATTTGGAAAATAAGACTAATCTTTAATCATTCTAATCCCTCTGTTGGACTGCCCTTTTACACAGCCAACCCTTAACTTCTTACTTATCTTCAAGATCCAATACAAACACCATCTCCTCTGCAAAACTCTCCTAAACATCCCCCAAATTAGGTTTTCCTTCCTTCTGATCCCTAGCACAACCAATATACCTCCATTTTAGCACTGCTTTGTAACTGCTCATTTACTTACTATCTCCCTCCTTAGACTAAGAATGCTTTAAGGAGGCAGGAATTTTCTTTACCTTTTGCATACACTAGTACAATGCCTGGCACCTAGTTGACACTCAAGTATTTGATCAATTAATAAAGCATCCCCCCAAAATATGGAGTACAGGGTATATACACATGAACACCACTGCAATACCAATAATTTCTTAAACAAATATTGTATGTAACAGTTAACAAGAAAGCGGGGCTACTGATACCAAGAAGGGCTACTTCAAGCCAAAACTCAAAGACAAAGTCTCAGAGACAGGATCTGAAAACAGTTGCTAGAGAGCAAAATTCACAGAACCTTTTCCCAGGGCAAAAAGCAAATTGGTTAGAATGAAGTATCATCTCCAATCATAAAAGAGCAGAAATATACTGGATATAGTAATCTTTCAAACTAGAACATATCCAGAGTCACAATAATAATTAACAAACTTCCTAGCAAAGTTTTTCCTTTCTAATAAATGTTTGTGTACATGACAGTATGACATTATATTAGCAACAAAACACCTGTATCCTGGGACTTCCCAGGTGGTGCAGTGGTTAAGAATCTGCCTGCCAACGCAGGGGACTTCAATCCCTGGTCCGGGAAGATCCCACACGTCCACATGCCTCAGCACAACTAAGCCCGTGTGCCACAACTGCTGAAGCCCGAGGGCCTAGAGCCCATGCTCCGCAACAAGAGAAGCCACCACAATGAGAAGACTGCACACAGCAACGAAGAGTAGCCCCCACTCACTGCAACTAGAGAAAGCCCACATGGCAACGAAGACCCAACACAGCCTTTTTGGCCTTTTTTAACTAAAAAATTAAATTATAAAAAACAATAATAAACTGTAACATTAAAAAAAAAAAAAACCCTATCCTAAACATGTAAGTTTCAAGGCAAAAAAGATATTCATACACTGAATAAAGAAACTTTCCCTATCACTTCTTCTCCCTACCCCCCAAAAGGCAAACGAAGTCAAAAAATAATTGACACTAACATAAACAGGATTATTTTTTTAATAACTTTATAGACCATCTAGTACAAGTTCATTCTGCAAATGACAAAGCAGAGGCCTAGAAAGGATGAATGATTTGTCCACAAACAATCAGCTGAGCAATAGAGCTGTAACTAGAAAACCTAGGTTTGGCTCAGAGTTAACCATTCATTCCTCTACAACCAGAAGTTCTCAACCTCTTTACACTCCTAAAACACTTAAAAATTAACAAAGACCCCCCACACACACACACATTCCTGCAAAGAGCTTTTAGTTTATGGCTTTTTAAGAACCGCTTTTATAACCATATTATCTCCTCCAGAACTGCAGGCTTTTATCAGTATGATTTATTTATTTATTTATTTACTTACTTACTTATTTACTTATTTACTTATTTATGGCTGCGTTGGGTCTTCGTTGCTTCCCGCGGGCTTTCTTTCCTTGCTGTGAGTGGGGGCTACTCTTCGTTGTAGTGCATGGGCTTATTGCGGTGGCTTCTCTTGTTGCGAAGCACGGGCTCTAGGCTCGTGGGCTTCAGTAGTTGCAGCATGTGGGCTCAATAGTTGTGGCTCATGGGCTCTAGAGCGCAGCCTCAGTAGTTGTGGCCCACGGGCTTCTCCGCAGCATGTGGGATCTTCCCAGACCAGGGCTCGAACCCATGTCCCCTGCCTTGGCAGGGAGATTCTTAACCACTGCACCACCAGGGAAGTCCCAGTATCTTTTAAACTTACTCCTATTTACAGATGGATAGCTATGGAGGTTAATCATCCTGCATGTCATCTATCAAGCCAATAAGACAAGCATTAGGATAGATGTACAGAGAGATCCTACTTAGACACTCCTTTTACTGCCCTGCTATATTCAACATTCCTAAAGGAAGATCTATACATCATTTTCCAATGGTTTAACCCATTTGAACAGCTTCTGCCAACATCCAAGAGAACATTCAAGCTCTGGAGGAAAAAGACTTCATGTAAACCCAAGAATTGCCTGTATTCTGTCATCCAATCCATAAATTTATTCAGATTTCAAAAGTGAAATAGACACATAAAGACACACAATTTCTTACAGAAAAAACTTATTTCACACACCTAAATCTATACACAAACACTTTTAAGTACTACATTTATTTTATCTCTAGAAATACAATATAAAACTGAAAGCTCATAGTCAACTATACCAAGGGTTGCCAATAATGAGAACTGCCCTGATCATAATTAAAATCACAAATGTCTTCTTTCCACCCCTACCAATAACATAACCAAACAAGCTGACATTTAAGTATTTTCAAAACCCTATAAAATTTGCATGTACTCCCCCACCACAGGCCTGGTTTAATACTTTCCACACAGTGGAAATGCACATATTTCACAGATAACATTTTTCAAAAATTTGATTAGTATGCTACTGATTGTGAACTACCATAATAATGGACACTTTCTAAGACATTTTTCCCAACATCTTTCAATGTAGACAACTTCTACCTTTTTAAATTTAAGACCAATACCTAGTTATACTGCTTTCAGCTTTTCAAGTAATTAATTCCCATAAGGATTAGAATAAGTTCCATCAAAACTCCAAGATCTTTATATAAAAATAAATGAAAGTTTATCTGTCAATCAGAGGCTGATCTTTCAGGCCAAAAAAGTGAAGAAACAATTTTATTTAAAACAAAATAAACAACAAAAAACTCTTTAAAAACAATAACAAAACCTTTAAAGACTGAGCCACTGATTTTTCAGTGTATATTTGTCCCTCGGTATCCATGGGGAGTTGGTTCCAGGGCACACCACAGATACCAAAATCTGAAGATGCTCAAGTCCCATATCAGCCCTCCATATCCGCAGTTCCACATCCTTGGATTCAACCAACCGCAGATTGAAATCCTCGGTACTGAATGGAGGAACACAGGCCTAACTATGATTTAGCCAAATCATCAATTTATTTTCCTCCCTCTTGCCTTTTGGCTATTTTTTCATCACAGAATCCTAGAAATGTTCTTTTTTTATAAATGTAAGTAAAAATTAGAAACTAATTTTTGTTCTTATTTTTAAGTGCTGGACAGAAGATCTGATAAAGAAAAAAATGTGGACCAATTGCATAAAACAAAATTAATGACAATGCATAGAATTGTTCATATTATTTCTGCCTCACATTAGAAGAGAATCAAGAGTGATTTGGTATTGTGGGTTCAACTCACTCAAGCATTACCTGTCAGATTATCCTTTAATCACGATTATGTCTTGAGATGAATGACACTTCAGACTGAGACAGTTCTTCTGAACACCCACTTGGAGCTCTTTCATAGTAAATAATCAGAGAGCATCACACTTTTTTAAATTAACTTTCTACATTTATACACGTGTTCTTTGCAAGGGGATTTTCATGTAGCTTAAGATTCTCCTGGAATTAAATGTTTCAGTTATCTTACTATCTCATATGAACATAAAAGGCAAAATATTATAAATACCTACAAACTCAAAGACCTACAACAAATGACAATAGTAGCTAACATGAACTTCTTCCACTGTAATACTTTGGCTAAATTAAAATGGTCATAATCACATTATATCTGGCAGCTCAAGGAGGTATTAATGCTTTGCGGTTAAGAACATAAGCTCTGGAGTCAAGACTGGGTTCAATTCCAGCTCCACCAATTTCAAGCTATATAACTGATCAAGTTCTTTGGTCTCTCTATGCCTCAGTTTCCTCCTTATCTGTAAAATGGGGAACATCAAGTATCTACCCAATAGGGTTGTTTTGAGAATTAATCAAGATTACATGGGTAAAGATCAACAATAAGCACCCAATTTTAGTTATGATTATTACTCTTACCACCAAGATCTACAAAAATTCAAGGCCCATAAGGAAAAAACTGACCCTGGCACAAAAAGAATAATTCTATTCAGAAAGTCTATACATAATTAATTTGTTCACCCTAAAGAAAGGGAGAAAATCCAAGCTCAATCTATGGTTTTAAATGCAGACTTTGTTAGATTTAGTAAAATCTAGAGGTCATATTTAACCATAAGGTACACCCTTCATGTATAGGAACATGGGCACCTGATAATAACTAGACAACAAGTTGTACTCAGTACCTCTTATGTGCCCAATTACCCCTTAAATTAAGGCTTATTGCACTTGGACCAATTAACACAAATTCAGAAACCAAGGACACAATCTTTACACTTAGGGATCTATAATCTAAGAACTAAAGTGCATTTTTTTTCCTCAAAGGAAGGAAAACATCTTCCATCTACTGCTTGTTAATGCAGAAAAATAGGCATAGGTTCATTCCCAAATTCTATACAATAGCTAAAGTGCTCTCTCTATATATATACACACACACATATATAGATATACACACACACATATATATAAATATGCACCATCCTAATAGTTACTCAAAAGCACATTTTGCCAACTATGAGTGCAATTCTGATCTATGATCCCTGCAATTTTACTTAACCACTAGGCGCCAAGGGTTCATCTCAGAGTAGAAAAATTACTTAATTCACAAGGGATGAAAAGTCAAATATCAAACTGCCTGAAAAGCAAGCCAGCCACCTGTGTAAAAGTGGTATACATTTCATATTAACAACCCATTATTTTTAGACACTATCAAGAGGCAAATCAGAAGCACAAGAGAAAAGCAGCCTCAACCTAATATAAACATGCTTGATTGGTAAGAGGTGGCCTGCCAAGCACTGCTTCCTTGCAAAAGATTTTACTTCCCATCAACCCACGTTAACGTGCTCCCCACCCCTCTTGGAATAAATAAACAAAAATAAGGTCTAATTACCTTTGCTCAAAATTTGCCCATAAAGTGGATAAACAACTGAGGACTGCCTTACCACCCATTAAAGCTGGACTACACAAAAAGTAGTACACTGGGGTCCTCTGGAAGCAAAACCCTGCGTTAGTATCCCTTTGCCTAGAGGTAAATTCCAAGGATACCCTTCAGGATCTGGAGCAGAGAAGGAAAACTGGCAAGACCCACCCGTTCACCACCCCCCCCCCCAAAATGGGTTTGTCCCCAGGGGCTGCAGAAAAAAATAAAATTCCGCAAGGCCGGGGTACTTCCCGTCTCCAGCAGTCCAAACGCCACTAAGTCTTCCCAGGATCTCACATCCTCCGACCGCCCCTCCCCCTCTTCCCACCCCTCACCCCCCCCCCCCTTCTTCCCCACGCAGTCTCTAGGCCCAAAGATTAGGAAGAATGACCGGGATACCAAAAACCGCCTCCCACTTCGGGCTCTCAATTCCACACGCACCAAAGGATAAACAGAGGAGACGAACTAAGCTCCGCGGTCCTGGGAGAATGGAGAAAGCGCTCGAAAGCCAGGCCGCGCCCCCCCCCACCCCCACCCCCACCCGGGGTTGGAGCCTACCGCCGAAAGCCCGAAACCCTCCTCACCTAAGGAGAAAATTATGCCTCTTTCCGATCAGCAAAACACAGGCCTAACCCACCAAGCCAAAGCTTTCCCAAACACCCGGCTCAGGAGGCGTGTAGGCCGAGACCGCTGGGACTCGTGAGACGGGGTTGTGTTTTACCTCATGGGCTCAGCAGTCATGTTTTCGCTTCAACTCCTTGTCGACTTCAGCGACCGTTGGGCGCCACTCTGCGCTCCCCGGCGCCCAGTTACGATAGAAATGCACTGGACTCTCAGTCGTCACTACAGCTAGCGCTGGATAGCCCCCCCCCCCCAAAGCTCAAAGGCTGCCACCGCTGCCACCGCCGCAGGAGCCGCGGAAACAAAGCGACGCCGCCGCCGCCGCCATTTTGCTGGGCCGAGGCTCAGGCAGCAGAATTGGCGCGTCCTCCCTCTTCTTCTTTCCATCATCCATTGGCTACCTTCTCCGCAACGCATATTTCTATTGGCTACAGAAATTCACCTTCTTTGGGGGCCTGTTGCTAAGGCGGTCTACGTAATTTGATCCCCTCCACCTTTTCATAGTGGGTCCAATTCAGTCCCATTGACCTGAAAGTGCTAGTGACGTATTTTGACTTTATTCTGAAAATGCGTTTTAATCCATCCTCTTTTCTTTGACTTATTTACAAAACAATAACAGCAACTTACCTTTTTTTTATTATTAATTTATTTATTTTATTGGCTGTGTTGGGTCTTCATTGCTGTATACGGGCTTTCTCTAGTTGTGGCGAGTGGGGGCTACTCTTCACTGTGGTGCGCGGGCTTCTCATTGCGGTGGCCTCTCTTGTTGCACGCCAGCATGCTTACAAATATATACATTATAAATATAAAACATAAGACCAACTTGAGAGTGCACACAATTTTTTCAGTATTGAATAAATTGCCACTTGGAACACACACACATCAACCATTTCCCCAGTCTGATGTGATGTTTGGCTCACAAAGTAACCAATCTAGGTCTATTTCCACCTCTTTACAGAGCTTTGGCTCTATCATCTCTAAAAGCCTTTCCAGGGAATTCCCTGGCGGTCCAGTAGTTAGGGCGCTGGGCTTTTGTTGCCAAGAGCACGGGTTCCTAGCCTAGTAGGCGAACTAAGAAGCCACAAGCTGCGCAGCGCAGCCTAAATAAATAAATAAAAATAGAATAAATGCCTTAACAGCTTTCACATTTTACAATTTGTCTACTGGTAATCTCTGCAAGTCACAAATCATTTCTCTAAAATCAGATAGTTTCAAGTTTTATTTCTCTGTATTGTGCTGCAAATGTAGTTCATTCTACTTGCTTTTCCTGAAATTTGCGAGAGCACCTGTTTAGGTGACAGAGTGGATGCTTTCTACTGGAATAGCAAGCGATGGGCATTTTTCGAATGGAACACTTTGATAATCTAATACACTCGGGCAACTTTTTAATCAAGAGAAGCTTGTACACATTTCAAGTCATCTTTCAGATAATGAAGTACCATTGCCAACTGCAGAAACTATCCTTCTGTATCTGGCATACTGATTTTCTTCTTGTCTTTTATACTTTAAACACCACTTAAACATACAATTTACAGAAGTTATATTTTCCTCATTGGTAAATGCAGTTAATTTGAAAGGAAATCCACTCCATTAGAAGACAGCATGCAACTTTTAAACGAGCTGTTGGGGACAAGACTTAACACTAAGCAGCTTTAAATGACAAATTCCACAAATAGAAAAACATTTTAATAACAAAATTATAATCACAGCACTTCGCTTCAAAGCTGGCGCTTGGAAGTTTGGGGAGAGTGCCGCTGACGTGGTAGCCGCCGCCGCTTTCGCCACGGGATAATAAGCCGGGATCTGCCAAACCCATTGACTAACTATGGAGGACTATACCAAAATAGAGAAAATTGGAGAAGGTACCTATGGAGTTGTGTATAAGGGTAGACACAACTACAGATCAAGTGGTAGCCATAAAGAAAATCAGACTAGAAAGTGAAGAGGAAGGAGTTCCTAGTACTGCAATTCGGGAAATATCTCTTAAAAGAACTTCGTCTACCAACTGTAAAATAGATAGTCAGTGGGAAGTTGTTGTATAACAAAGGGAGTCCAATTCGAGGATGGAAGATGCCTTAGCGGACTGGGGCGGGGAGGGTGGGGGGGACTCGAGGGGGGGGAGTCAAGGAAGGGAGGGAATACGGGGATATGTGTATAAAAACAGATGATTGAACTTGGTGTACCCCCAAAAAATAATAAATAAAAAAAATAAAAAAATAAAAAATAAAACACAATAAAAGCTTAGGTGGGATTTTAGTAGAAAAAAAAAAAAAGAACTTCGTCATCCAAATATAGTCAGTCTTCAAGATGTGCTTATGCAGGATTCCAGGTTATATCTCATCTTTGAATTCCTTTCCATGGATCTCAAGAAATACTTGGATTCTATCTCTCCTGGTCAGTTCATGGATCCTTCACTTGTTAAGAGTTATTTGTACCAAATCCTACAAGGGACTGTGTTTTGTTACTCTAGAAGAGTTCTACACCGAGACTTAAAACCTCAAAATCTATTGATTGATGATAAAGGAACAATTAAACTGGCTGATTTTGGCCTTGCCAGAGCTTTTGGAATACCTATTAGAGTATATACTCATGAGGTAGTAACACTCTGGTATAGATCTCCAGAAGTATTGCTGGGGTCAGCTTGCTACTCAACTCCAGTTGACATTTGGAGTATAGGTACCATATTTGCTGAATTAGCAACTAAGAAACCACTTTTCCATGGGAATTCAGAAATCAATCAACTCTTCAGAATTTTCAGAGCTTTGGGCACTCCCAATAATGAAGTGTGGCCAGAAGTGGAATCTTTACAGGACTATAAGAATACATTTCCCAAGTGGAAACCGGGAAGCTTAGCATCCCATGTCAAAAACTTGGATGAAAATGGCTTGGATTTGCTCTCGAAAATGTTAGTCTATGATCCTGCCAAGAGAATTTCTGGCAAAATGGCACTGAATCATCCGTACTTTAATGATCTGGACAATCAGATTAAAAAGATGTAGCTTCCTCACAGAGTTTCCATGTGTCGTGTCAAGAACAGATCATTGTATTTTTACTGTTAACTCTGTTTCTGTCTTGTGTATTTTTCTTCTCTTTGTTGTAAAACTTAAGTTGTATCTCATCTGATTTCAAAAGTGTAACTTAAAAATGTAAATATTGTTCTATATGAATTTAAATATAATAATTCTGTATATGTTTGGAGATTCCACTGTAACAACTGTTTGTTACTATAATAAAACTATATAAATCTAAAAAAATATAATCACAGAACTTTAAAAATATAAAATAACACTGTGAATCATAAAGAGACTATCTTTGCTATTAAGTGATTAACAAAGTTTTACTGATGTATTTATAGGTGGATCACTTTCAATACATGATTTTCAATGATTTCCTTCAGCTGTATTTTAGGAAAAATTCACTGGTACACATCGCTTTCACATTTTTCATCAAATTGCCACAGAAATCAACATAGGACCCTTTCTTGGACTCTTGACCATAAATCTGTGATTTGTGAATCTGCTTCTTTGCTTTGGAAGAAAGACAGGGTAAATTACCTTTAAAAGTGCAAGTTAGATGAGAAAATAAATACCCTCATAATTTTAAATAAACCCCATCACAAATTCTGATTATTTTATGTCAGAATCATAATGCTTTGGTGATATCTATGAAATTTTCGAATGCATATATCCTTTAATCCAGAAATTTAACTTCTAGGAATTTATCTAACAGATACACTTTACATGTGAAAAATGAGATATCCACAGGACTATTCATTGCAGCATTGTTTGTGACATCAAAGATTAAGAAACAACATAGATGTTCCTCAATAGGGGACTGGTGAAATAAACTATGCCATCCATATAACATAATACCACATGGCTCCTTAATATAAACATTTTTCAAAAATCACTTGTGTTTCTATGCACTAACAACAACCAATACAAAAAAGAAATTAAGAAAACAATCTCCTTTACTATAGCATCAAAAAGGACAAAACACTTAGGAATAAACTTAAAGATCGCAAAAGACTTGCACACTGAAATCTATAAAACATTGCTAACAGAAATCAGAGAAAGACAAAAAGAATGAAAAGACATCCCATGCTCATGGACTGGAAGATTGGGTGTTGTTAAAATGTCCATACTAAGTAAAGAGACCTACAGATTTAATGAAATCTATGTTAAAATCCCAATGGCATTCTTTGCAGAAATAGAAAAAAAAATCCTAAAATTAACAGGGAGGGCTTCCCTGGTAGTGCAGTGGTTAAGAATCTGTCTGCCAATGCAGGAGACAAGGGTTCGAGCCCTGGTCTGGGAAGATCCCACGTGCTGCAGAGCAACTAAGCCTGTGTGCCACAACTACTGAGCCTGCACTCCAGAGTCCACAAGCCACAACTACTGAGCCCGTGTGCCACAACTACTGAAGCCCACATGCCTAGAGCCTGCTCTCCAAAACTAGAGAAAGCCCTCATGCAGCAATGAAAACCCAACGCAGCCAATAAATTAATTAATTAATTAATTTTAAAAAAACATGGAAGCTTAAGGGACCTTGAATAGCAAACTCAATCTTGAAAAAGAAGAGGAAAATTGGAAACCATACATTTCCCGATTTCAAAACATACTACCAAGCAACAGTATTCAAGACAGTGTAGTATTGACATAAATATATAGAAAATAGAACAGAGAGCCCAGAAATAAACCCTTGCATATATGGCCAAATGATCTTCAACTAAGGTGCCAAAACTACACAATGGAAAAAGGACAGTCTCTTCAATAAATGTATTGGGAAAACAAGATATCCAGTTGCAAAAGAGTGAAGTAGTACCCTTAAATTTTACCATATACAAAGAACACCTCAAAATGACTGAAAGACCCAAACCTGTAAAATTCCTAGAAGAAAACATGGGGCGGGGGCTCCCCTGGTGGCACAGAGGATAAGAATCTGCCTGCAAATGCAGGGGACATGGGTTCAAGCCCTCGTCCAGGAAGACCCCACATGCTGTGGAGCAACTAAGCCCATGCACCACAACTACTGAAGCCTCCTGCATGCCTAGAGCTGTGCTCCACAACAAGAGAACCCACTGCAATGAAGAGTAGCCCCTGCTCACCACAACTGGAGAAAGCCTGCACACAGCAACAAAGACACAACACAGCCTAAATAAATAAATAAATAAATAAATAAATAAATTTTAAAAAACATAGGGGGAAAGCTTCAGGTCATTAGATTTGGCAACTGGTTTCTTGGATGTGACAGCAAAAGCACAAGCAATAAAAGTAAAATAGATAAATGGGACTATATCAAATTTTAAAATTTCTGTACATCAAAGCAAACTATCAAAAGAGTGAAAAGGCAACTTGCAGAATAGGAGAAAATCTTTGCAAATACTATATGTGATAAGGGATTAATATCCAGACTATATAAGGAACTTCCACAACTAAATAGCAACGACAACTAAAAAAATTAAAAATGGGCAAAGGAATGGAATGGGCAATTCTCTAAAGAAGAAATACAAATGGCCAACAAACATATGAAAAGATGCTCAACACCACTAATCGTAAGAGAAATGTAAATCAAAACCTCAATGAGATGTTATCTCAGGCTTTTGGAATGACTATCATCAAAAAGACAAGAGATAAGAAATGCTGGCAAGGATATGACAAAAAGGGAATCCTTGTGCATTGTTGCTGGGAATATAAAATGGTGAAGCTGCTATTGAAAACAGTATGGAGGTTCCTCAAAAAGTTAGGAAGAGAAGTACCATATGATCCAACAATTCCACTTCTGGGTATATTTCCAAAAGAATTGAAAGCAGGGTCTTGGAGAGATAATTGTCCACTGATGTTCATTGCAGCATTATTCACAATAGGCGGGAGGTGGAAGCAACCCAAGTGTCCATTGGCAGATGAATGAATAAAGAAAATGCAATATTATGCGGCCTTAAAAAAGAAGGAAATCCTTTCATATGCTACAACATGGATGAACTTTAAGGATATTATGCTAAGCAAAATAGTCACAAAAGGACAAATATTGTATGATTCCATTCATATGAAGTATTTTAAATAGTCAAAACCATATAAACAGAAAGTAGAAAGGTGCTTAACAAGGGTTGGGAAGATGGGTAGAGGTGAGGGGCATTGGTTTTTTTTTTTTTTTTTGGGCACACGAGCTTAGTTGCTCCATGGCATGTGGTATCTTCCTGGAGCAGGGATCGAACCCGTGTCCTCTGCACTGGCAGGCAGACTCTTAACCACTGCACCACCTAGGAAGCCCCAGGGGCATTAGTTTTTAATGGGTATAAAGTTTCAATTCTTCAAGATTAGCCATAGCGATCACAACAATGTAAACATACTTAACACTGCTGAATTGTACACTTAAAATGGTTAAAATGGCAAATTTAATCCCACACAAATAGAGTCAATTGATCTGTGACAAAGGACCAAAGGCAATTCAATGGGGAAAGGACAGTCTTCAACAAATGGTGCCACTAGCTGAATATCAACATGTAAACAAAATGAGTCTGGACACAGACCTTACAAATTTCACATAAACTAACTCAAATAGATCAAAAATCTAAAATAAAAACTCAAAACTATCAAATGCCTATAAAATAAAATAGGAAAATAGGAGAAAATCTAGGTGACCATGAGTCTGGCAATGACTTCTTAGATACAAAACAAAAAGCATGCTTCATGAAAGAAAACATTGATATCTTGGACTTTATTATAACTAAAAACTTCTGCTCTGCAAAAGACATTGCTAATAAAATGCAAAGATTAGCCACAGGGACTTCCATGGTGGCACAGTGGTTAAGAATCTGCCTGTCAGTGTGAGGGACACACGTTCGATCCCTAGTCCGGGAAGCTCCCATGTGCAGCAGAGCAACTAAGCCCACAAGCCACAACTACTGAGCCCATGCACCACAACTACTGAAGCCCCTGCACCTTGAGCCCGTGCTTCACAACAGGAGAAGCCACAGCAATGAGAAGCCTGTGCACCACTGCAACAAAAGAGTAGCCCCGTGTTTGCCGCAACTAGAGAAAGCCCAAGCACAGCAACTAAGATCCAATGCAGCCAATAAAAATAAATAAATAAATTTTAAAAAGGTACATTTATTAGCAACAACAACAAAAAAAGATTAGCCACAGACTGGGAGAAAATCTTTGTAAAACATATCTGATAAAGGATTGACATCCAAAATACACAAAGAACTCTTACAACTCAACAATAAGAAAACAAAGACTGATTTTAAAATGGGCAAAAGAAACAAAAAGACACCTCATTAAAGAAGATATACTGATAGCAAATAAGCTTATGAAAAAATGGTCAACATCGTATGTCATTGGGAAATTGCAAATTAAAAGAACAATGAGATGCCACTACACAGCTATTAGAATGGCTAAAATCCAAAACACTGACAACACCAAAAGCCGATGAGAATGTGGAGCAACAGAAACTCTCATTCATTGCTAGTGGAAATGGAAAATGATACAGCCACTTTGGAAAGTTTCTTACTAAACCTAAAGCCAAACATACTTTTACCATATGATCCCACACTTGTAGGAATAAATGCATGCATGAATTGAAAAATGACATCTACACCAAAACCTGCACACAGATGTTTATACCAACTTTATTCATAGTTTCCAAACCCTGGAAGCAAACAAGATGTCCTTCAGCAGGTGAATGGATAAATAAACTGTGGTGCAGCCAGACAGTAGTATATTATTCAACCCTAAAAGAAATTAGATATCAAGCCATGAAAATGCATGGAAGAAACTTAAATGCCTGTTACAAAGGGAAAGAAGCCAATCTAAAAAGGCTGTATGATTCCAACTATCTGATATTCTGAAAAAGGCAAATCTATGGAGACAATGAAAAGATCAGTGGTTGCCAGGAGCTGTTAGGGGAGGGATCGATAAAGAAGAAGAGCACAGAGGATTTTTAGAGCAGTGAAACTATTCCGTATGGTACCATAATAGTAAATACGTGTCATTATACATTTGTCCAAACCCATAGAATGTACAGCATCAAGAGTGAACTCTAATGTAAATTATAGATTCTGGGTGATAATGAAGTGTTAATGTAGGTTCATCAATTGTCACAAATATACCACACTAATTCAAGTAATTAATAATGGGAGAGGTCGGAGGCGGGGTTTAGCATATGAGGAAGCTCTATACTCTCTGTTCAATTTTCCTGTAAAACTAAAACTGCTTAAAAAATAAAATCCATTTAAAATGAATGTAATTAAAATCATAAAATAACAATTCATTTTTTTCTCATAGGTCTGTCTAGTTTTTTTTTTAACATAAAAGAAATTAAAACGACCTCTCCACTTACTTTATGAAAATTATGGGGGAGAATAGGATATCTAAACGTAAACCAGGTACAGACTTCCAGTTATAAAATAAATAAGTCATGGGGATGTAATGTATACCATGGTGACTGTAGTTAATAATACTGTATTGCATATTTGAAACTTGCTAAGAGTAAATCTTAAAAGTTCTCATCACATGAAAAGGAATGGAAACTACATATGTTGATTGGTTTTTTTTTTTTTTTTTTGGCTGCGTTGGGTCTTCATTGCTACGCATGGGCTTTCTCTAATTGTGAAGAGTGGGGGCTACTCTTCGTTCCAGTGCGTGGGCTTAGTGCAGTGGCTTCTCTTGTTACAGAACGCGGGCTCTAGAGCGCAGACTCAGTAGTTGTGGCACACGGGCTTAGTTTCTCCATGGCATGTGGGATCTTCCCGGAGCAGGGATTGAACCAGAGTCCCCTGCATTGGCAGGCGGATTCTTTTTTTTTTTTAAGAACTTTTATTGAGATACAGTTAACATACAATAAACTGCATATATTTAGAGTGTACAATTTGGTATTTTTTTTCTTATTACTAATGTATATATGGCAATCCCAATCTCCCAATTCATTCCACCCCAACCCTTCCCCACTTTCCCCACTGGCAGGCGAATTCTTAACCAATGCGCCACCAGGGAAGTCCCTGTGGTGAACATTTGCAATATCCACAAATATCGGATCATTATATTGTACACCTGAAACTAACATAATATTGTATATCAATTATGCCTCAATTTTTAAAAGTACACCAAACAAGATTAATTTTATAGCTCCAAACTAAGTAATGTTTCTTTCTCACAAAACCAGTGGGAGTTGAATAAATTATGCAATATTTTTGGAGTCTAAACCTAAGGCAAATTAATAATTTGTTGTTATTTTCAAAAAGCCAATATTTCATTTGTTGATTTTCTCTGTTGTTTTTGTATTCTCTATTTTGTGTATCTCCATTCTAATCCAAAATGTATTATTTCCTTCCTTCTGCTAGCTTTTGGTGTAATTTCTTCTATATATTTTCTATATCTAGTTTCCTGTAAACCTACAGTTTCTTCTTTTTTAGTTAAGCTATAATGTCAGGTTATTGGTTTGAGATTTTTATTCTTTTTAATGTAGACATTTATAGATATAATTTTCTTTGAGCAATGCTTTCACTACATTCCATGTTTTTGTATGATATGTTCTTATTTTCACTCATCTCAAAGTGTCTAATTTCCTTTGCGGTTTCTTCTTCTTTTTTTTTTTTTATTTAAATTCAAGTCTAAACAGAATTACTCTGTCAAAGTCAGCAATGATGCAGAAATGCGTTCTCACTTCCGGACACTCGCCAGCATCTTCTGAGTCTTCTCCCAGTGAAGAAAAGGGGTCTGGCAAAAGATAAGCTCAGTGTTTCTCTCTGCTGTTACTGACTTTAAGTGATAATCTTTTAGGTGTTAAATCCAGGGTAACTAAAGTTATAGACACTAATAAAATGTTTTATTTTAAAAGTCTGATCGCTTGATTATTCTACAGCCTAAAGAACAATAGCTAATATTTACTGAGGCTTCCTTATAGCAAGCATTGTATTAAGTGATTTGCATACACTATTCAATTTTACCTTCACAAAAGCCCCAGGTAGGTCCTGTCATTATCCCCATTTTATTGAATACATATAGAGGTTAAGCAGCCTGCCTGCCCAAGATCACAGGCTTATGATAAACTCAGATGTCTTGACGCCAGAGTCCATCCTCTTACCCATGAGGCCTCTCCTGCCTAATTAAGAGCCAGGCCATCTCAGTTTCCTGGACAGCAGGCTGGGCAGGCCTTAGGTGGGTAACTGAGGGAGGCAGAGGTCTCTGCTTCTGCATTACCTTGCTCAGTTTTTTGTACAAGGATGCTTTTACGAGGAGGGCTGACAGTCAAGAGAGTCCTGTCCAGGAATGAACTGCTGTCAACACCTCTGGAGGAGAAAGACGCTCACTAGGGCTGGCCCCCTTGGAGTGGCAGATAACCAGAAGGCACCTTCATTTTATAACCAGTGAAAATCTGTCAAGCACTTCCATTTTTCCATTTCTTCCCAAGTCTTGTCTTTATCGAAGAACCACAGAGAAATTAATTCTGTGGGAGAATGTAATTCTACAAGTCAAATTATTTACCCGATATTTTATTCATATACATCCTTCTTGTCTGCAAGGTAATCTACAATTTCTTGTGGGCACATTAACTTCTCTGCATCTGTATCAGGAATTTCAAACCCAAATTCATCTTCCATGGCCATGATAATCTCCACTTGGTCCAAACTGTCTAACCCAGGTTTTTCATAAAATGGGAATTTACTGAGAGCTTTTCTGGGTTAATCTTGTCACAGAGTTTCAAGATGTAAAGAACACGGTCCTTGATTCTCTCTAATGTCAAAGGGGGCGCGTCACTATACTGGCAGCACAGCTGTGTAACTCCACCTCGAACCTGCGCGAGCACCGAGGCCGGCTGCGGAGCCCCAGGTCTCGTCTGGGCCCCCACAAGGAACAGGGTGGTGCTGAGCTACCGGGCCGCAGCCAGCGTGGGGAGCCTGGGCAGCAACGCGAAGGCCGCCAGCAGTCGGCGGACACACATGCAAAGGACATGAGCCGCCATGGCTACGCCAACCCAGTGTGGTTTCTTTTTTTGACCCATTGATTGTTTAAGATTATGCTGTTTAATTTACACATATTTATGAATTTTCCAAATTTTCTTTTTATTGATTTCTGGTTTTGTTTCACTGTAATCCTGGAAGATATTTAGTATGATTTCAATCTTTAAAATTTATTGTCTTGTTTGTGGCCTAATATATGGTCTAACCTGGAGAATGTTCCATGTGCATATGACAAAATTGTGAATACTGCCTTTGTTAGATGAAGTGGTCTGTGCAAGTCTGTCAGTCTAGTTGGTTTATAGTGTTGTTCAAGCCCTCTATTTTCTTAATGATCTCCTTTCTGGTTGTTCTATTCATTATTAAAAGTGGAGTACTGAAGTCTCCAACTATTATTGTAGGATTATTTACTATTTCTCCCAAGTCTGTTAATATTTTCCTCATATATTTTGGGGCAATATTGTTAGGTGCATGTATGTTTATAATTATTATATTCTCTTGATGGATTGACCCTTTTATCAATATGTAATGTCTCTTTTGTCTCTTGTAATAATGTTTGTCTTAAAGTCTATTTTTTGTGATATTAGTATAGCTACCCCAGCTCACTTTGGTTACTATTTACATGGAATATCTTTTTCCATTCTTTCATTTTTGATCTATTTGTGTCTGCCTCCAAAGTGAGTCCCTTCTCACAGATACAGAGAACAAACTAGTGGTTACCAGTGGGGAGAAAGAAGTGGGGAGGGGCAATACAGGAGTAGGGGATTAAGAGGTACAAACTATTAGGCATAAAATGAGCAACAAGGATATATTGTACAACATAGGGAACATAGCAAATGTTTTGCAATAACTATAAATGGAGTATAACTTTTAAAAATTGTAAATCACTGTATTGTACACCTGTAACAAATGATATTGCACAGCAACTATACTTCAATAAAGAAAAAAAATGAAAGTGAGTCTCTTGTAGACAGCCTATAGTTGGATAGTGGGGTTTTTTTAAAATCCATTTTTCCATTCTCTGTCTTTTAACTGGAGAATTTAACCCACTTACATTTAAGTAGTTAGTGATAATGAAGAACTTCTGCTATTTTGCTATTTGATTTCCATATGTCATATATACTCTGTTCTTTGGTTCCTCCATTACTACATACTTTTGCGTTTGATTTTTTGGAGTGTATCATTTCCATTCCTTTCTCATTTCCTTTTCTGTATACTTCTACATTATTTTCTTAGTGGTTGTCCTGGAAACTACAATAAATCTCTTAAACTTATAACAATCTAGTGTGAATTAATGCCAATTTAACTTCAAAAGTATATAACAACTCTGAACCTATACAGCTCCATTTTTCTCCTTTTATGTTGTTATCATCAAACATATCTTTAAATCTGTGTGCTCAGTAACATAATTTGTAATTATTGTTTTATGCAAATTCTTTTCAAATATAGGAAAATAAAGAGTTATTAGCCAAGAATGCAATAATACTGGCTTTTATATTTACCTATGTATTTACATTTACTAGTGCCCTTTATTTCTTCATATGGTTTTGAGTTACTGTCTAGTGTACTTTAATTTCAGCCTGAAGTCCGGGCTTTAAAATTTCTTATTGGACAACTCTACTAGAAACAAACTCTCCAGCTTTTGTTTATCTGGGAATGTCTTCATTTTTGCTTCATTTTAAAAAGATTGTGATGCCAGATATAGAACATCTTTTTACTTTCAGCACTTTAAATATGTCAAACCACAGCATTCTGACTTCCTTGGTTTCTAATGAGAAACTGGCTGTTAGTCTTTTTTTTAATTAATTAATTAATTATTTTTTTGGCTGCACTGAGTCTTAGTTCTGGCACGTGGAATCTTCATTGAGGCATGTGGGAATCTTTCGTTCCAGTGCACGGGCTCTTCATTGTGGTGCGTGAGCTTACCTCTAGTTCTGGTGTACCGGCTTCTCTACTTGTGGCATGCAGGTTTTCTCTTCTCTAGTTGTGGCGCATGGGCTCCAGGGTGCATGGCCTCTGTAGTTTGGAGGACACATTCTCTTTAGTTGAGGTGCACGAGCTCAGTAGTTGTGGCACATGGGCTTAGCTGCCCCGCGGCAAGTGGGATCGTAGTTCCCTGACCAGAGATCAAACCCACATCTCCTGCATTGGGAGGCAAATTCTTTACCACTGGACCACCAAGGGAGTCTCCAGAAATTGGCTGTTAGTCTTCTTGAGGATCTCTTCTAAGTGAAAAATCACTTCTATTTTGGCACCAGAGATGGTAAGTGATGCAATATCCCAAAGTGACAGCCCTCAATGGCCAGTGAAAAAAGACTAACAGGAACTAAAGTCTTATAGCAGATTATTACCAAGTGATTTCAATTGTTGCTCCCATAGCCCTGGCTGTTCCAGACATTGTGACTGCAGCTGAATCCATTACACTGGCTGATGACAGGTGGTATGCAGTCTCAGACATCACTAACACCTTCTATGCCAGCAAGGTCAGTTCGTATTAAGGTAGCAAGGCCTCCTGTGTATGTTTATAGTATACCCTAGGGGTACCTAAGCTCCCCTGCCATTTGCTACCAGTTGGTGAGTCAGGGTTTAGCCTGAGTTCCTCTACCTTCCATGTTTAAAGCTTTGACTCTATGGATGATGCCTTGTTGGCAAGTGAAAGCCTCAGTCTCAATGACCTTGATGGTGGTGCTATCATACTATAGAGGTAGCCAGGAGCAGTAGCTGATAAACCCGACGAAATTCAGGGGCCTGCTCACCAAGCAAAGTTTCTTGGGACTAAGTGAGTGGATTTATAATACTCAATTCCTGTTGTGGTCGTGGAAAAACGGCTGTCTCTTTGGCCCGCCAAACCAAACAGGAAATGCAGCACCTTATTGGACGGTTTTGGGTATTGGAGACGGTATGTGGCTCACTCAGGCATGCTGCTTGGTCTTTTATATCAGCTAACCTGCTAATTAGCATCCTTTGAATAGGGCTTATATAGATCTACTGAATCAAATTTATTGGAAGATGAAACCTAGAAGTCTGCACTTTTAATAGGCTCCTTTATACTGGCCATACTTTGAGAAACATGGGCCTAGGAAGTTTATTACCCATTATGCTAAGGGCTTGCTCTGGGAAGTTTTGATTTACTCTATCACCAAATCTTTCTTTTACATTGTGTTCTGATTGGTAATTAATAAAAATATTTTTGAATACATAATAAGATTATAAAAGCTTGAATTGGACTGTGAAAGTCCTTTTCAGTTTAGAACAGTGGTTCTCAGCGAGGGAGTGGGGAATTTTATTTCCCAAGAGTTATCTGGCAATGTGTAGAGACATTTTTGGTTATTGGCAGCTGGTGATGCTACTGGCATCTAATAGGTAAAGGTAGGGATGCTGCTCAACATGCAATGTGCAGGACGACTCCCCACAACAAGGAATTATCTGGCCCAAGATGTCAGTAACCCTCCTGTTGAGAAGCCTTGGTTTAGAATGATGTGTCTGAATCCCAGCTCTGTGTCTTGCTAACTGTGGCACTTTGGCCAAGTTACTAAATCTCTCTTGATGCTGTTTACTCAACGTTGAAATGAACTAAAAATAGAGTTTTTAACCTCATAGTGTTGTCTTGAGGATTGAATTAAATACTCATTCTATAAGGAGAGAAGTTGCTGCCTGACACATACGTGCTAGGCATTCCAAATAGTAGCTGCTGTTTTCTCCATAAAATCAAGATAGGCTTACTTTAACATATATTAAAATGCTAAAAGATTAGATCATTGTGAATAAGGATTATAGCTTCTAATTATCATGTCCCAAGCTATGTTCATGTACTTTTATTGTAAAAGTTTAAAACTAGTTCATCTTTTGTTGTGATCTGTCTTCAGTTCATTAAAAAAAAATGAATTCAGAAAGTAACCTAATTAATTGCCTCTGTATTAAGCAGTCTTTTGAGGTGATAATCCCATTTATAAGAGCTTTAAAGAGAACTTGTAATTCCTTTGGAATTAATTTCTTCTACTTGATAAGTTATTTGGGGATTGTACAGCCAAAAATCTGGTCTTTCCAGTCTGTTAATAAACAGGAAGAGGAATATCATAATTTTTTCACATAGACCTACTCAAGACTTTGTTTAAGAAGATTCCACATGTTTAGTGCCAATTCAAAGCACATATTTTTTTTTTGGAATGATCATACATCTATGTGATTGAATGGAGATAGACTATATGAAACCATAAAGATTATTTATTTATTTATTTACTGTTAAATTTTTGGTTGTGTCAGGTCTTAGTTGCGGCACACGGGATCTTCATTGCGGCATGCGGGATCTTTGATTGTGGGGTGTGGGCTCTTTGCTGCGGTGCTTGGGCTTCTCTCTAGTTGTGGCATGCAGGTTTTGTCTTCTCTAATTGTGGCGTGCAGGCTCCGGGGCACGTGGGCTCTGTAGTTGTGGCGCGCGGGTTCCAGAGCATGTGGGCTCTATAGTTTGAGCAACGCAGGCTCTCTAGTCGACGCACAGGCTCAGTAGTTGTGGTGTGCGGATTTAGTTGCCCTGAGGCATGTGGGATCTTAGTTCCCCGACCAGGGATCGAACCTATGTCCCCTGCATTGCAGGACGGATTCTTTACCACTGGACCACCAGGGAAGTCCCTAGAATGCATATTTTAAAACTGTGAACTAATATTGTTCTCTTAGCTATGAGGATCTTTAAGGCCGTATCAATAAGAATTCATTTTTTGGAAAAACGGAGTTTAATTTATGTAGCTTTATTTTAAATCAGATACTCCCTATCCTTGAGAATTGTTGGTAACTAATTCTACTGTTAAAGATGAACTATGTTCCATTGCTTGTTCCTCGTCCTATCCGCCTTCTAGTTCACTCTCTTCCACTGCCTTTACCACCAACCTGTTTCCTTTTCTTTTTTAAATGAAGTGTAGTTGATTTACAATGCTGTATTAGTTTCTGGTGTACAGCACAGTGATTCAGTTATACACATATATATTCTTTTTCAGATTCTTTTCCCTTGTAGGTTATTACAAAATATTGAGTATAATTTCCTGTGCTATACAGTAGGTCCTTGTTGGTTATCTGTTTTATATGTAGTACTGTATATATGCTAATCCTAAATTCCTAGTTTGTCCCTCCCCCACAACCTGTTTCCTTAGTATCATTCATTGTTCCACGAGTCTTGTTAATTATTTGTTATACCAGTCTTTTGAGAGTGTATATATTTCTCTATGGGCTTTATTAGAGACTATATTCATTTTTCCATGTGTGGCATATTCATTTTGTGACTTACTGGAAGTATTTTATATCTGCTACAAAACTATTTTTATGCCATCTTTCTCTATTGTTCACAGAAGTGTAATCAGGAAATTTTTTTTTTCAGTATTGCCTGAATTCAGGCATGATTTAAAGGTAAATCATGCATTTTTAGAATCCATGTTATCATTGCCTTCCTGAAGTTTAAAAAAAAATCCATTTCTATTAAGTGTTTATGTGTGCAGTCATCTTTTCTTCCTATATGTTAATGATGCGAGTCCACTCCCAGCTGGGTTCTGTGAAATAGAAATTCAGTACGTGCTAACTGAATGCCTACTAGATGGTACAGTACTATGTGTGTCTGCCCTCTAGTAGTTACTAATCTAGAGAAGGCAACAGGTATCAAATTGTCTTAGGATGATAAGTGCTATAATATAGGCTAAAAGTGTTGTGAAACATCTAGCAGGGGTGGGGGGATTAATATGCTTACGTCCTGGGTCCTTGACCACCTAGGAAAACCATTTAGGGTCAATTACAACCCACTAGACACGCATTCTTCGAGAATTTTGTTGAGATGGCTAAAGCCACAGAAGCCATTCTTATTGGTTCCAGGGATTATTTTTCTTAGCCTAAGTCTGAGGCAACTCATTTGCATTACTGACACCTATCTTTCAAAGAGTGCCATCTTTCTATTAGGTTCCTGATCCCCTTCCAAAGTGAAAAGGCACATCCTAACATCTGTTCTTTGATGATTGAGTTTAATGGGAAGGAACTGTTTTTAGAGTTTGAATGCCAGTGCCCTAGCCAAACTTCAGCGTAAGTAATGGGAAATGTAATTGGTCAAATGTTTCTGAATAGTGAACTACTCCATGATGTCCCAGCCCTTCACTGTAAAGATGAGCAAAACCATAAATTAGGGACTTCCCTAGTGGGGCAGTGGTTAAGAATCCGCCTGCCAATGCAGGGAACATGGGTTCGATAACTGGTCCGGGAAGATCCCACATGCTGTGGAGCAACCAAGCCCCTGGGCCACAACCACTGAGCCTGCACTCTAGAGCCGTGAGCCACAGCTATTGAGCCCACGTGCCACAACGACTGAAGCCCGCCTAGAGCCCGTGCTCCACAACAAGAGAAGCCACAGCAATGAGAAGCCCACGTGACGCAACAAAGAGTAGCCCCCGCTTGCTGCAACTAGAGAAAGCCCATGCACAGCAATGAAGACCCAACGCAGCCAGTAAATAAATAAATAAATAAATAAATAAATAAATAAATAAAATTTTAAACACAATATAAATTAGCATTAACTCTGCACTGAGATTCTTACCTTCTGCACTTCTTTTTTTTTTTTATCTTTTCCCATCTTCTTACTACTCTTGCAAAGTTTGAACATAAGGGTAGTGGTGAGGGGAAGGATAAATGAATGATTGCATTTATTTCAAAGTGAAATTCTCATTGACTAACCACGCTTCTCCTGCATTGCCTCATGATGACTGGCTTTTAAAAAGAAAGAAGCAAAATCTAGCTCTTTCTTTGTGTAGACATAAATTTTGATTTCTCTGAGACAAATGTTTGGGAATGCAGTTGCTGAATTGTATAGTTTGTGTATATTTTACTTGCTTAATTTTTTTAATATATTTATTTATTTATTTATATTGGCTGTGTTGGGTCCTTTTTGCTGTGTGCGGGCTTTCGTTTAGTTGCGGTGATTGGGGGCTACTCTTCGTTGTGGTGCGCGGGCTCCCCATTGCCGTGGCCTCTCTTGTTGCGGAGCACAGGCTCTAGGTGCGTGGGCTTCAGTAGTTGCAGCACATGGGCTCAATAGTTGTGGCTCACGGGCTCTAAAGTGCAGGCTCAATAGTTGCAGCACATGGGCTTAGCTGCTCCGCGGCATGTGGGATCCTCCTGGAGCAGGGATCGAACCCGTGTCCCCTGCATTGGCAGGCGGATTCTTAACCACTGCACCACCTAGGAAGCCCTACTTGCTTAATTTTTTAAAGAAACTGCCAAACTGTTTTCCGGAGTGACTGTACCGTGGTGTAGTCCCACCAACAATGCATGAGAGACCTAGTTTCTCCACATCCTTGCCAGCATTTGGTATTGTTGCTATATTTTATTTTAATAACAGGTGTGTAGTGATAGCTCATTGTGCTCTTAATTTGCATTTCTGTAATAGCTGATGATGTTAAACATCTTTTTGTGTGTTTATTTGTCATCTGTAGATCATCTTTGATGAAATCTCTTTATGTCTTGCCTATTTTGTTTGTTTTACTGTTGAGTTTTGATAGTTTAAAAAAATATACTCTAGCTACTAATCCTTTTTAGATGTGTGGTTTGAAAATATTTTCTCCCACTCTGTCTTCACATCCTCATAACAAGGTCTTTCACAGAGCAAAAGTTTTTAATTTTGATGAGGTCCGGTTTATCTATTTTTTCCTTTTTATTAATCGTGCTTTTGGTGTCAGGTCTAAGAATTCTTTGCCTACCGCTTGATCCTGAACATTTCCTGCCATATTTTTTCCTAATTTTTAAATAGTTTTCATTTTTACATTTACATATGTGATCCATTTTTAATTTTTATATAAGGCATGAAGTTTAGTTTGAGGTTCATAGTTTTAGCTATGGATGTCCTGTTGCTTCAGCACCATTTATTGAAAAGGCCCTCCTTTCTGTACTGAGTTGATTTTGCACCTTGTGAAATATCAGTTGGTTATACTTGTGTAGGTCTATTTCTGGCTCTTGTTTCTGTTCCATTGATCTATGTATCTATCCTTTTATCAGTATCACCCTGCCTTGCTTACTGTAGCTATATAATAAACCTTAAAATCAGGTAGAGTGGCTCTTTCCATTTTGTCTTTGGAATCTTTGGCAAATGAAAGGTTTTATGTTTTTTTTTTTCTTTTTTGGCTGCGTTGGGTCTTCATTGCAGCGCACAGGCGTCTCACTGCGGTGGCTTCTCTTGTTGAGGAGCACGGGCTCTAGGCGTGTGGGCTTCAGTAGCTGCAGCATGCAGGCTCAGTGGTTGTGGCACGTGGGCCTTAGAGCATAGGCTCAGTAGTTGTGGTGCATGGGCTTAGTTGCTTACGGCATGTGGGATCCTCCCCGACCAGGGCTCGAACCCACGTCCGCTGCATCGGCAGGCGGATTCTTAACCACTGTGCCACCAGGGAAGTCCCTCTTTTTTCTTTTAAATTAATGAATTTATTTATTGGCTGCATTGGGTCTTCGTTGCTGTGCGTGGCATTTCTCTAGTTGCATTGAGCGGGGGCCACTCTTTGTTGCAGTGTGCGGGCTTCTCTTGTTGTGGAGCATGGGCCATAGGCGCACAGGCTACAGTAGTGGCAGCATGTGGGCTCAGCAGTTGTGGCTCACGGGCTCTAGAGCGAAGGTTCAGTAGTTGTGGTGCACGGGCCTAGTTGCTCCGCAGCATGTGGGATCTTCCCAGACCAGGGCTTGATCCCATGTACCCTGCATTGGCAGGTGGACTGCCAACCCGGGGAGTCCCCAAACATTGAATTTTAAAATCTGTGAACAGGGTACATCCCTTATTTGTGTTCTTTATTTTTTTTGGCCATGCCATGTGGCATGCAGGAACTGGGTTCCCCAACTAGGGATCAAGGCTGTGCACCCTGTAGTGGAAGTGTGGAGTCTCAACCATTGGATCACCAGGGAAGAACCTATTTGTGTTAATTTCTCTCAACAATATTTTATAGTTTCCAGCCAATATATCTTGCACAGCTTTTATTACATTTATTCCTAATGCTATCTTAATTTGAATTAATGTTTGATAGAACTAGCTACTTAGTCACTAAGAGGGAATTCCATCTTCCTTTCTTCTAAGCTGTTGAAACTTGAATCTCTCAATAATATGTATGATACAATAGCATAATGGTTGTACTGGTATTTTAGTATTTATTTTGCATATTATCAAAAGATTGGTATTTTATTAAAATCTGAGATAAAATTGTCAGTCACCTACATGTCCTCAGATGTTGTTACACCTGAAAAAGGACCTGGAACCAGGATTAAGGATCCCTTGTACATCTGGCTTGAGTCTTTCCACATAGAATGATTCTTACGGAAGAAAATCTTGATTAAAAGAGGTAAGGAGGGGTCAGACTTGTGAGAATGAATTTGAGCTTTGTGGGAAAGAAAGGCAGGTAAGAGGAGGAAATCTCACCATGGAGCAAGAGAAGCACTTGGGTTTCAGGGGTCCTGGAAATCTGCCTCCATCTTTTTTCCTTTTCACCTCAAATTTCCCTACTATCTTTTTCTGTTTCCATAAAATTTCTCTACTTCAATTCTAAGAAGACAATGGAAGACCTTTGGAATTAGACGAAGGCTCAAATTGGTTCTAAGAGATAGTCAAATGACTAAGAAACATAAGAAAAGATATTCAGGGTTACTAATAACTTGAGAAATGGTCATTAAAATGAGATACCGTGGAAGAATTTGTAAAATAGGAAGAGGTATAAGAGTGGTAGGAATGCTTTTAAAGTAGTGCATTTTTGTTCATTCAGAAATTGTCACGTACTATGTAACTCTTTGGGTATGACGCAGGATGTAAATGACTCTGACTTCAGATTTTTTTTTAAAAGTACTAAAATGATACTATACTGAGAAGAATAATCTGGCATTTCAGTACTTTAAAAATGTATCTTGTGAACTAAACATCCTTTAAAATTTCAGAAACCTCTCCCTTCCCCTCCCACCCAACCTCAAGAAAGTCATCAAAACCTTCTCTGTATCCATGATGTAACACATATTTTCCCACTAGGATTGCATTTGTTTACATGTTTGTTTCTACCACAAGACTGCAAGCAACTTGAGAGTAAAGACTGTTTTTCTTCAATCAGTGAAAATTTACTGAGCATGTACTAAGAATGTATTTTAGAAAAGGAGCATACAAAGATGAGTAAAACAATGTCTCTGTTCCCAAGGAATTTACAGTTTATGGGAGGGACAGGGCAATTACAAGATAGGATAACAGAGATGCACAGAAGAGAGGAAGGGTTTAAAACCCAAACTAGGAGGTCAGGAAAGCTATAATGTTCGAGCTGTGTTTGGAGCGAGAGAAGACATTGCATTTATTTTATTTGAAGATCATAAAAAGAACTTCAGACCCAAAGTTCTCTAGGTACAACTGCTGGCCACAGAGCCACTGCCAGGCATTATAAACTGGAAGGTTCAGACCAAATACATAATTTCTGAGTCTGGATATTTGGTGAAGCTAACACATTTTTTTTCCCCAGCTGTAAGTCATTATTTATAAAGCATTCATTGGAATATACTACTCACTGATTCTGCTGGCAGGGTTTATCTGTATGTCCTTAAATTGTCACCCAAAGAGCCTGAAGACCATACTTCAATATTTCTGCCATGAGTCATACTCTATTCAGCTGTACTCATTTTCAGGACAATGATCAAATACAAAGTGGTGTCAGGATATGCCAATACGGGGTTGGTGCCAAGGAATTAGTATCTGTTTTAGTTTTGAGCTGTGGTAAAATATACATAACATATACTCTCTTTAACATTTTTAAATGTACAATTCAGTGCTGTTAAGTTCATTCATACTGTTGTGCAACCAACCTCCAGAATTCTTTTCATCTTGCAAAACTGAAACTTTAATTGTAAACAACTCCCCACTTTCCCTTCCCTAAGTCCCTGCAATCTAGATATCAGGAAGAAATCAAGAGAGACTAACTATGATTTCCATTTCTCCAGAGAGTAATTTGTATCCTAAAGTGAAACTTAATCCGTAGGGAATTTGCAGCAAAATAGGAAACCTGTAGGCATTTGCTTGGAATAATCTTCAGTAAATTGCTTCGCCTCTCTAGGGGAGGTTTTCTTTAGCAGTCAAAACAAAGGGTGTGATTAAATGGTATCTAATGTCCCTTTTGTTTTGACTTTCTATAATGATAGCATACTATTACAGTTGTTCATCACATCCTTGCTCAAAATTGGGCAGAACCCACTTATATCAAGATCTGATATTAACATAATTGTTTCAAGTGTATTCTTTCTAAAAAAAAATTTCAATGCATATTATTAATTTTCAGCTATAATGCCTTCCACAAGCATTTCACAGCTTCTTCAGAACTCTGACCATAAAATACCCTGCATTTCAACTGATTTAATTCAACACCAAACCTGAATATCACAAATGATATCCATTCAAAATTTAAATGCATCTTTAATATTTTACATCATAGAACAGTAGTGCTGAAAGCAACACTGAGGTGATTTAATCCAATGCATAAAGAAATAGGTCCAGAGACACTGACTTGCCTATGGTTACATTAGCTAGACAGAAACAAAGTAAGGACTAAACACTGTGTAAAAGCCAGATCTCTTTACTTCCTGTCCAGTGTTTCTACTCCATGTTTGCAAATATACCTCTGCCCAGTCTTATGTAACTTGATAAACTGTCTGGGTAACTGTTTCAAATTAATTAGTACCAAAAAGTCACAGCATTCACTGACAAGGACAAAATGTAATGAACCATTGAAAACACTCACTCATTTACATATCTTGGCTGCTTTGACTAATCTAATGGTTGACAACATTAATGAAGGATAATGTATGAAATCCTGGAAGAATATATCTCAATCCAGAAATACCTAAGTAAACTGGCCTATCAAATTTACTGTCATTAGGACAATAAGAAATTTAATTATAATTTCAAAATGGAATGTCCTAATATTACAATTCCAGTTTAGTGTTTTAAATTTACCGCTACTTAGATGTTAACCAAAAACTCAGAATTCAGATTATAAAAGTTTATTGATATGATCAAAAAGCAAACAGCCAGATATTTGGTTATCTTTGCCACTACAATGTGTCATTTTAAATAGTATTTTTAAATGCATAACAAATAATATTTAAACCATTACTAGAAAAGTTAATTAAGAGTCTACTTAAGGCACTTCAGATGAAAGCTAATTTCAACATTTCCACACAAGTAACACTATTCTAAGTGTAGTAAATCTGCTTTCTACAGATTTTAGCCAGAATGCAACTTCTCTCCTTAAAGAAGAAAAATGTGCTTTTCAAATACAAAAAACTCTCATTCTTTCAATGCTCGTGGCAAATTATCTGGAGCTATACAGATTACATGGCAGTAATATTCCCCTGGTTAGTATGTACAAATCAGGGCATAATCATACAAGTCTCATAAGAATCACAGCATAAACTTACTTGGCCTGAGACAAGTAGAAGAACAGCAGATAAGGAATCCAGAATCATACAATTTACAGTGGAGTAACAAAAACAGGCTCCACTAGAGAGTAAATATCCCCTCACCCACCAAATCTATTAACAAAAACAAAAATAAAAAACCCACATAAAACATTTCTTCTTAGGCAATTATATCCATCTCTTTCTTCAAACCTCTATTACATAAGACTTCCATACCACATGGGAGAGTTACCAGATGGTAAATAATAGCAGGCAGTCACAGTAGTATTTTAATGCAATACTTCTAAGGTTTCTTAAAATTTTGTTTCATTATCCCAAATCTCATATGTCCATAATAGTGGCATTTCTGGATACTCTTTATAGCTATGGGGGAGGCTGTAGTTAGATCTAATGATAACCATCAACTTTTATTCTTCACAGAAATTTGGTTAGCACATATGGTTATTTTCACTGACAGAAAAAAAGATAAAACTCAAACGAAACTTCTTCAAATGATTACTTTCTTCACTTAAAGTGAGAAAATGGAGGCTAAAATTATAGCAAAAAACAGAACAGCTTTCAAGAAACATTTACTTTCTACTCACAGGCAACAACTTAATATTTCAGTATTTTATTTTCCCAATCTAAGGGAGCCCTTCTCCTAAACACAAGGGTTAATGGAATATGTTGCAACTGTAACACAGAAATCAACTTAACCAGATGAACCTATCTTTTTCTCTTAGGTACAAATGAAATACGTGATGATTTCTAATTTGTAGAAACATTTTAGACCATTTCAAATTTACACTGATTTTAGCACTAAGCTACATTTTTATTAGAGAGAGGCCCACCTTAAATAAAAGAAGACTAGGGAGACAGAATGAGCCTTAAATCTTTCCAAATACAGGTAATTAACACCACACTCATACAGAAATCATAATCCTGTATTTAGAGATACTTCTTAATGTCTACAGCTACCAAGAAGCCTAGTTTGCACTATATTTCAGGAGGAAAGATGGAGGAGGACTGGCTAGTTGTTTTTTTTCTAAAGTCTAAACGTGTATTCTGAAGAATGGTGCTCCATTTTCAGAAGACACATAGCACATATGATTTCTCTGCCGAAAAGGAAAGATGTGCAAAGTATACACATCCAAGCAAAGATGGAAAGTCAAGAATGGATTCCTGACGCTATTATCAGTAATAAGCATACGCAGCAACACCTGGTCAGAACTCACCCCCACCCCCTTTGGATAAGATAATAAAAAATCAGATGGCCAAAAGTTAACTGAAGCAGTTTTGAACCTTGTTCTAACTAAAATGAAGTAGTAGTTTTTAAATTTTTATAAAATATTTAATTCCACTAAATTAAATGTTTCACAAAGTTTACTGGGAAGGGAAGGTTAAGAGGTGAATCGTATCCAAATACTTCATGATTTTGACGAAAATTGCTTGTTAAGGCACTATATATCTTCTTTGGTTAAAAGATTATTTTCATCACTTGAAAAAAAGAGGTAATACGAAATACACAAATTGCATTCTTCTTTTCACACACGTTTTTCATTTTTCAATTTCCATTACTCCAGTGTCTACATATCTGTGGAATCCTTTTTAACTCATCAGAAAGCTGAAACAAAAATGTATACCAACCTATTAGTCTCTGAAAGAAAAGTAGTCCTTAATTCTAATAAATATCTTTATTTTTTCAGATCCAAGAACATTTGGGTACATGTATAATAAACTTTGAGTATCAATAACAAAAAGTGAGAAACACTGAGATATTGAGATAGTCTTAGGAGAAAAGGAAATAGAAATAGCCTAGACTTAAAATATATCCTGAAGAGAGACACCAATTAATAATTGAATAAACCATAGTGATCAAATAAGTAACAGAAGTTCCAGCAAGATTACCCTTGTATCCCAGTTAGTATTCTATGGGGATAAATTATTTTAAAATTTACATGCACAGAAGAATAAAAGTATAAAGCTGGAGAATTGTAAGTCAAGGATCAAAGATCTAGTAGGTTTTGGTCTTAAAATTAAATGAGTTCACAAAAAATACAAAAGAAGATTAATTTAAGTTGTTCACTGATCAAAATGCATTTAGGAATGTCACAATATAATGAACTGACCAGGAAGCTATTCAAAATTATGTACTAAAAACTCGTGTTAAAAATACGAAGAATGAATTTGTGTCTCAAAAATATCACTTGATATACTTTACCTTTAGTGTTTATAGTCCTTTATACAATAGGACAGTGTTGTATTAAAAGACCAGAAATTATAGTAAATGGCACTCAAATTATAAAACTAACTCATAACATTTCCTGTTGTGTACAGGTACATTTATTTTGGCTATTAACAAAATAAAATCAAGAACTTATAAACAGAAGAATAATTTCTTCCCTGAGCCCTAGAGATCTCTATGAACATTTCAAGCCAATTAGGCCTTCTTAAACACTCTTTCCTATTATACACTCTACAAACTGGATTCTAATCAAATGTTTTGTTTGTGCCATCTAAAGAGCCTGAAAAGTAGAGTGAGAGTTTTAAAAAATATTAGAAAAATAATTTTGTCCTCAAAAACATGTAAAGTATGCAGATAAGGAACTGTGTGAGGAGGTAGGGTATGAAATGTTCTAATCATTATGTGTTTGATAGATTTCCACGTTAAATTAAGTGATGTCAGAATAACCCTGAATGATGTTCCCGAGAAATCACATACTATTGTTCATTGTATCATAATTATTTTAATTTCTACATACAACATACCTAAATTAAAGCCTATCTCTTTGCTTTAGAAGCTAGAGTAATTTGGAGGTAAAGTCAAAAAATTATAAAGCAACATCAACTCTAATCGTAAGTACAGGTATTCACTATACAAATGAAAAACAATCATACCTATATGGATATCCATGATATTTAGATCTGAAAATAGAGAGCATCCAACTGAAGAATAATACAACGAGTCCAATACCAGCCACACACATTACTGCAGAAAGATAAAAGGAGAGCAAAATCAGCATGTTAAGCATAATAAAGAGCAAGAGCATATATTTTAGGCTATGCTTCCAAGACTAAAAAGCAAGGGCTATAATCTACTAGTAAATCTAAACTTTACAATAAAGTTCATCCCCATTCTTATATCTTCAGGAGTCTGCCTTCTCCTTTAATTTGCTCCTTTACAATATGATAGAATAGTTCCATTTACATACTTGTCCAATTTAATTGTATGAAATAAGGAACTTCATTAAAGCCATTACAGTCAAGAATTTAGTGTTAGAAACACTGTTTTATGACTGACAAGAAAATAACTCACTCACTTATTAAACTTCTTTGAATCCTTAGTATGGCCTTATTTATTATTGATAAATATTGATTTAAAGAAATCTGGCAATATTGTTACAGCCTTAGTTGAAACTACTTTATTCATGCATAGGTACCTACACTGCTTGTATGAGGAACTTTTTCAACATGGATTCCATATTTGAATGATGGAAAAAAAAAACCCGATTTCTAGCTCTAAATTCATAGCTCTCTCCATTAATCCCACATTCTCTGGTTTAGCACAGCAGTTACCAACCTTAACTCTAGATGCTGACCCTACAATGCTCAAGCACGATTCCCGTAACATGAGGCTCTTTGAGTCCCTGGACTAAAACTGGCTAAGAAGCACAGAGGTAGGGGTGTCGGAAAGCATGTGTGTTACAGCAATGAAAGCTCCAGGGAAAAATATTTATTGCCCAATACTAAAAACAACTTTCAGTTTTGTTATAGAGAATAATTCTTTTAACTTTTAAAATTTTCATACAATATGACTAGAATGATTAGGGGCCAAAATGTAAATATTAAACATATTTTTTTCTGAGTATTAACACATGCTCTTTGGAGAAGTCTTTTTTTTCTAATCCAATGCGCACACTCATGTATGTATGCAGTTTCACTCTGTATATATATATTTGTATTCTACTTTTTTCACATATCTAAAAGTGCTTAGGGTAGTTCTTGGTACATAGTAAGTGCTAAAGAAATATTTATTATTACTATTTGTGATTATTTTATTAGGTTAGAATCTTAGAAGTAGATTAAATTGTGACTATTTTAGTATATGGCACCAAAATGTTTTACAATTTAAATTCATGCCAGCAGTGTAGTACTCAGATGGCCTTTCCTCAATAATGAAAACCGAAATAGGCAATTTTTCAAAAGCCAGGAATGAGAGGATGTATACTGACTATATAATTGCTATATCAGTTCTATTTTTCTAATACGTAAAAATTCATTTCGATTCAGAAAAATAAATGTCTCCAAAATTTAAAATCCAATGTCATGACCTTTTTTTCTAGAAGAAAAAGTAAATAGATTTATTAACCAAGGTTAATTTTGATGACATTTAACTCTTTAACGATAAAAGGAAAACCCTTAGACTGATTTCATGTTAAGTAAATTAAATTACATTGTTAGCATTTCCTTGTAACAAATATCAGTGTATGAATATTCTAATATACAAAAAGTCCATGCAAACCAATAGAAAAAGGAGTAAGACTCTAATACATAAATGGCAAAAGACAAAAAGAAATTTTACACAAGGGAAAACACAAACAGCTAAAAAACATCTAAGAAAATATTCAACTACACTAATAACCAAAGAAGTACAAAATAATATAATATTTCCCCTTTATCTGACTAGCAAATACACACACACTTTCATTTATTTATTATCCATTTCCTTCTTTATTTATTTACTGGCTGCACCAAACCACATGTGGGATCTTAATTCCCCCACCAGGGATTGAACTCATGCCCCCTACAGTGGAAGTGTGGAGCCATAACAACTGGACCACCAGGGATGTCCCTACATACACATTTTTAATGAGGTTATCTAATGTTGATAAAGTTACAGTGAAACAAGCATTCTGAAATACCACTGGTAGGAATCTAAACTATTAAAACATTTGGGGAAAGAATTTGGCATCATCATCTTAAAATATCAAGATAACTGAAAATACTCATACACAGGACCACACACTCCTATACTTTAAGGAAATAATATGAAATGAGGATAAAGTTTAATACAGTCACTAAATAAGTATTATAATGAAAGGTATGAAAAAACTAAACATTTAACAAAATCAGAATGGTTAATTTTTAACAAAATCAGAATGTAATGTAAATTACAGTATAGACTATAAATTAAAAATTATATATGGGAAAGTATTAGTGAAATACTTTAATTCCAGTTACAAAAGGGGTGGTATGAGATTCAAAATATTATACCTAAGGTTGAAAAGATGTTTTTACAAATGGAAGGAACTTATATTACAACATTAAAATTATTAGTTTTTCAATGGTGGAATCACAGGGTAACTCCCCCCTCAAATGTTTCACTCTCCTATTTTCCCCCACATTTTCTACAATGAGCACATATTACTTTTATAATAGTAAAGAAGTAAAATAATATAACTAAGAGGGGAAGTGTATAAGAGGACATTCTTTTTTCTGTGTTAAAGGCAGAAATGCTACATTTTGGCATGACTTACTCTTTCGCTTTCCAATATCCATGTCAGATGTAGCAGCTTCACATAAAAGCACCATCCCTAAGGTAACCCCACCATCTTAGAAAAATTGTTTAAGGAGAAATTCACACAGACAAAAATGACAGACAACTTTAATATTCCTAGAACAATATAGAATGAATAAATATATAAACCTTCAACTTTCAATTAAAGAAATTGTAACTAAGTAATCTGGTGTCTATATAGTATGACAATTATTTACTATGAAGATATAAAAGTTACTAAAGTTAGAAAATTATATATACATTATATATATAATTTTATATATATATATACATTACTATATATAAATTTACACATTATACATTACTATTACATTATTAATAAGAAAAAATAAATTGTACACTTTAAACATATGCAGTTTATTGTATGTCAATAGTACCTCAATAAAAGACAGACTGGCTCAATGGATACAAAAACAAGACCCTTATATATGCTGTCTACAACAAACCCACTTCAGACCTAGGGATACATGCAGGCAGAAAGTAAGGGGATGAAAAAAGATATTTCATGCAAATGGAAGTCAAAAGAAAGCTGGAGTAGCAATACTCATGTCAGACAAATTAGACTTTAAAGTAAAGATGATTACAAGAGACAAGGAAGGACACTACATAATGATCAAGGGATCAATCCAAGAAGAAGATAGAACAATTGTAAATATCTATGCACCCAACATAGGAGCACCTCAATACATAAGGCAAATGCTAACAGCCATAAAATGGGAAATCGAGAGTAATACAATAATAGTAGGAGACTTTAACACCCCACTTATACCAATGCACAGATTATCCAAAGAGAAAATAAATAAGGAAACACAGGCTTTAAAGGACACATTAGACTACCTTGACTTAATTGATATTTATAAGACATTCCATCCAAAAGTGACAGAATACACTTTCTTCTCAAGTGCACGTGAAACATTCTCCAGGACAGATCACAGCTTGGGTCACAAATCAAGCCTTGGTAAATTCAAAAAAATTGAAATCATATCAAGCACTTTCTCCGACCACAACGCCATGAGAATAGATACCAATTACAGGGAAAAAACTGTAAAAACTACAAATACATGGAGGCTAAACAATACGCTATTAAACAACCAAGAAATCACTGAAGAAATCAAAGAGGAAATCAAAAAATACCTAGAAACAAATGACAATGAAAACACGACTCAAAACCTATGGGATGCAGCAAAAGCAGTTCTAAGAGGGAAGTTTAAGCAATACAATCCTACCTTAAGAAACAAGAAAAATCTCGAATAAACAACTTCACCTTACACCTAAAACAATTAGAGAAAGAAGAACAAAAAAACCCCAATGTGAGCAGAAGGAAAGAAATCATAAAAGATCAGATGAGAAATAAACGAAAAAGAAATGAAGGAAAAAATAGCAAAGATCGATAAAACTAAAAGCTGGTTCTTTGTGAAGATAAACAAAATGATAAACCATGAGCCAGACTCATCAGGAAAAAAAGGGAGAAGATGCAAATCAACAGAATTAGAAATGAAAAAGGAGAAGTAACAACTGACACCACAGAAGCACAAAAGATCATGAGAGACTGTTATAAGCAACTCTATGCCAATAAATTGGATAACCTGGAAGAAATGGATACATTCTTAGAAAAGTACAATCTTCCAAGACTGAGCCAGGAAGAAATAGAAAATATGAACAGACCAATCACAAGCACTGAAATTGAAACTGATTAAAAATCTCCCAACAAACAAAAGCCCAGGGCCAGATGACTTCACAGGCGAATTCTAACAAACATTTAGAGAAGAGCTAACACCTATCCTTTTCAAATTCTTCCAAAATAGAGCAGAAGGAGGATCACTCCCAAACTCATTCTATGAGGCCACCATCACCCTGATACCAAAACCAAAGAGGTCACACAAAAAAAGAAAATTAGAGACCAATATCACTGATGAATATAGATGCAAAAATCCTCAACATAATACTAGCAAACAGAATCTAACAGCACATTAAAAAAATCATACACCATAATCAAGTGGGGTTTATCCCTGGAACGCAAGGATTCTTCAACATACGCTAATCAATCAATGGGATACATCATAGTAACAAATTGAAGGATAAAAACCATATGATCATCTCAATAGACACAGAAAAAGCTTTTGACAAAATTCAACATCCATTTAAGATAAAAACTCTCCAAAAGGTGGGCATAGAAGGAAATTACCTCAACATAATAAAAGCCATATATGAAAAACCAACAGCAAACATCATTCTCAATGGTGAAAAACTGAAAGCATTCCCTCTAATAACAGGAACAAGACAAGGCTGCCCACTCTCACCACAATTATTCAACATAGTTTTGGAAGTTTAAGCCATAGCAATCAGAGAAGAAAACAAAACAAAAGGAATCCAAATTGGAAAAATAAGTAAAATTGTCACTGTCTGCAGATGACATGATATTATACACAGAAAACCCTAAAGATGCTACCAGAAAACTGCTAGCACTAATCAATGAATTTAGTAAAGTTGCAGGATACAAAATTAATGCACAGAAATCTCTTGCATTCCCATACACTAACTATGAAAAAGCAGAAAGAGAAATTAAGGAAACACTCCCAGTTACCACTGCAACAAAAAGAATAAAATACCTAGGAATAAACCTGCCTAAGGAGGCAAAAGATCTGTATGCAGAAAACTATAAGACACTGATGAAAGTGATCAAAGATGATACAAACAGATGGAGGGACATACCATGTTCTTGGATTGGAAGAATCAACATTGTGAAAATGACTATACTACCCAAAGCAATTTACAGATTCAATGCAATCCCTATCAAATTACCATTGACATTTTTCATAGAACTAGAACAAGAAATTTTACAATTTGTATGGAAGTACAAAAGACCCTTAATAGCCAAAGCAATCTTCAGAAGGAAAGATGGAGCTGGAGGAATCAGGCTCCCTGACTTCAAACTACACTACAAGGCTACAGTGATCAAGACTGTATGGTACTGGCACAAAAACAGAAATATAGATCAATGGAACACAATAGAGAACCCAGAGATAAATCCACGCACATATGGGCACCTTATCTTTGACAAAGGAGGCAAGAAAATCCAATGGAAAAAAGACAGCCTCTTCAATAAGTGATGCTGGGAAAATTGGACAGCTACATATAAAAGAATGAAGTTAGAATTTAGAACACCTGCTAACACCATACACACAAATAAACTCAAAATGGATTAAAGACCTAAATGTAAGGCCAGACACTATAAAACTCTTAGAGGAAAACATAGGCAGAACCCTCTATGACATACATCAAAGCAAGATCCTTTTTGACCCACCTCCTAGAATAATGGAAATAAAATCAAGAATAAACAAATGGGACCAAATGAAACTTAAAAGCTTTTGCACAGCAAAAGAAACCATAAACAAGACAAGAAGACACACTCAGAATGGGAGAAAATATTTGCCAACAAAGCAACTGACAAAGGATTAATCTCCAAGATATACAAGTAGCTCATGCAGCTTAATAGCAAAAAAGCAAATAACCCAATCCACAAATGGGCAGAAGACCTAAATAGACATTTCTCCAAAGACATACAGATGGCCAACAAACACATGAAAAGATGCTCAACATCATTAATCATTAGAGAAATGCAAGTCAAGGCCTCAGTATCACCTCACACCCATCAGAATGGCCATCATCAAAACATCCAGACACAATAAACGCTGTAGAGGGTGTGGAGAAAAGGGAACCCTCCTGCACTTTTGGTGGGACTGTAAATTGGTACAGCCCCTATGGAAAACTGTGTGGAGGTCCCTTAAAAAACTAAAAATAGAACTACCATATGACCCAGCAATCCCACTCATGCACATATACCCTGAGAAATCCATAATCCAAAAAGAAACATGTACCACAATGTTCATTGCAGCACTATTTACAGTAGCCAGGACATGGAAGCAACCTAAATGCCCATCAAGAGATGAATGGAGGACTTCCTAGGTGGCGCAGTGGTTAAGAATCCGCCTGGCAATGCAGGGGACATGGGTTCAAGCCCTGCTCTGGGAAGATTCCACATGCCACAGAGCAACTAAGCCCGTGCATCACAACTATTGAGCCTGTGCTCTAGAGCCTGTGAGCCACAACTACTGAGCCCATGTGCCTCAACTATTGAAGCCCATGTGCCTAGAGCCTGTGCTCCGCAACAAGAGAAACCACCCACTACAATGAGGAGCCTGCGCACCACAATGAAGAGTAGCCTCTGCTCCCATCAACTAGAGAAAGCCCGTGTGCAGCAATGAAGACCCAATGCAGCCAATAAATTAAATAAATAAATGTATAAAAAAAAAAGAGATGAATGGATAAAGAAGATGTGGCACATATATTCAATGGAATATTACTCAGCCATAAAAAGGAATGAAATTGAGATATTTGTAGTGAGGTGGATGGACCTAGAGTCTGTCATACAGAGTGAAGTAAGCCAGAAAGAGAAAAACAAATACCGTATGCTATCTCATATATATGGAATCTAAAAAAATGGTACTGATGAACCCAGTGACAGGGCAAGAATAAAGATGCAGATGTAGAGAATGGACTAGAGGACATGACTGTGGGGCTGAAGGGGAAGCTGGTATGAAGTGAGAGTAGCACTGACATATATACACTACCAAATGTAAAATAGATAGCTAGTGGGAAGCTGCTGCATAAAACAGGGAGATCAACTCGAGGATGGGTGAGGACTTAGATGGGTGGGATAGGGAGAGTGACAGGGAGTCGCAGGAGGGAGGGGATATGGGGATATTATGTATAAATACAGCTGACTCACTTTGTTGCACAGCAAAAACTGGCACAACCGTGTAAAGCAATTTTATTCCAATAAAGAGCTTAAAAAAAAAAGAAAATTACTTCGTTTGCACAAGTTAAAACTGATATTTAAAACCTGTCCCACTATAATTTATAGATGAAATATGAGTTTTCCTCTAAAACTGTGCTTTGAAATACACTTCTGGAACATTCTTCCAACTATTGCGCCAATCTCATACACATTTAAAAATATTAAATGTCTATTTTGAATATTTCAACCTCCTTGAAAAACAGACCACACTTGAAATGTATACCATTTAGAGAGAATAGCAACTAAAGTTTTATTTGAAAAATAACTTACCAAATATTTTTCAGAATTTCAACAGTTAACCTTTCAAGCACAAATTACTAAACTAAATTGTCCTATTCTAATAAAGAAAGAAAATTCTGTGAGCCACGACCTCACTTTTATTCAGCTTAATATAGAAGCTATATGAATACAAAATAGACCTACTCTTGCAAATAGGTAATACATGGCATGGTTGAACAGTAAAAGAAGAAAAATCAAATTCTGAAACAAACAGAATTTGTTCTAGTAGAAGAGAGAGATTCACCCTGCAGTTTGGTGAATACAAACAGCAGTTTAAAATGCTCATATTCATTATGCATATACACACGCACATTGTATGCTACCTCATGTGTGCATAATTAAGCAGAAAGGGACATAAACTCGTTCATGTTTTTTTTTTTTTTGCTTAGCCAAGTTGTCTTCTCCAGTGACTATTTTTTTTCTTACTGGGGTTCTTTATTTTTTTTAATTTACGTATTTATTTATTTTTATTTATTGGCTGCATTGGGTCTTCATTGCTGCGTGCGGGCTTTCTGTAGTTGAGGAGAGTGGGGGCCACTCTTTGTTGCAGTGTGCAGGCTTCTCATTGTGGTGGCTTCTCTTGTTGTGGAGCATGGGCTCTAGGTGCATGGGCTTCAGTAGTTGCAGAACATGGGCTCATTATTTGTGGTTCGCAGGCTCTAGAGCACAGGCTCAGTAGTTGCGGTGCACGGGCTTAGTTGCTCTGTGGCATGTGGGATCTTCCCGGACCAGAGCTCAAACCCGTGTCCCCTGCATTGGCAGGTGGATTCTTAACCACTGTGCTACCAGTGAAGGCCCTGGGATTCTTTATATGCAGGTATGCATAAAGATTGATCATTTCCATAGGCTTTGGCTATAGGTACTCTGATTAATGGTTGAGACCTTTGTTTTTGGAATGGTTTGTTTCTGTATCATGGTCTATGAGCTTTCCTTCTTATAGTATACCACCAAGGTCTTTGTGTGCTGTTGTTCTCAGCTATCAAGAGCAATGATGAACTTCCATATGTATTGTTTCATTTCATTTATAGACTCTTTAAACTTTTACTAACACTGCCTATTATAGGCTAGGCACTATTAGTTGGACTTACAAAGTTAGAGGAAATATAGACCATTCCTTGGACAAGTTTACACTCTAGTGGGAGATAGAAACAATAAATAATAAATAATTACATAATCATGATGACATGTTACCCCGAGAGAAATGAAAGAAAATAGAGAAGGTGGTATTCAATACATACAGAAACTAGGTTATTAAATGAGGTAGTAGGTTTGGGGTTCAAGATGGCAGAGTAGGGGGATGTGGAGCTCACCTCCCCTCACAAACATATCAAAAATACATCTACATGTGGAATAATTCTCAAGGAAACCTAACTGGACACTGGCAGAGGAAATTCTATACAACCAAAACTGCAAGAAAGATCTCCATGTAACCATGTAGGACAGGAAACAAAAGGCACTGGGTCAGGACCTATGCCCCTTGGACGGATCTTTAAGGAAGAGAAGTTCTGCATGGGCGGATCCTCACCCTGGGGAGCGAGCAGGTCGAGACTGCTGGGAAATCTGCTGGAACAGACAAAAAGGCTAGAGAAGCCTAGACTCTACTTGCAAGGAGCACACAAGTGATGGCTTGCTAACAATCAGGGTGGAGAGAGCCTTGCATTAATGGCTGTCACCTCATCACAACCCCTACCTGAAGGGGAGAACACCCAGGCTGTGCTCACTCCACACCACAACCTGGAGCGAGATCTGGGCAAAGACTCAGTCTAGCTATGCAGAGACAGATCAGGTCGCCTGCGGTGGTACCACAAGAACATGCAGCAGCTAAGCGGTGAAATCTCAGGAAGACAGGCCCTGGGAGAGGACTCATCTAGCTATGTAGAGACAGCCTGGAGGGCCTGGGATGTGGTCCAGGTGTACATAGTGGTTCCTTTCCCAGTGGCACCCAGGCTCTGCCAACTCCACACTCCAGCTTAGCCCTAGATCTGGGGCAGACAGGTCCTGGGAGAAGACTGCCACAGAGGCAGCCCAGATCTCTCATGGCAGCACGGTCACCTCAATTCCTACAGCCAGAACACCCCAAGCCCCACAGCCTTGCACTAGATCTGGGACAAACACAACAAAGGAACGCAACCTTGTGCTGCTTCTGAGTGAAACTATGGACACCTACACAATCAGCGCATTAAGCCCTCTGTGACTGCATAGGCCTCACTTGGTTCAGCAATCACCTCCTTTGGGGCAGGGCACGCATTAAAGAGCAATGGAGCCTGACTGAACCTGACCTTCAGGGCTTCTATTCCACAACTGGGGAGCAGACCCTGCCCCTAATAAAGTAGTAACAACCTTGGAGCAGAGAGGAAGCCCACCTCATATCCTGTAGTCTCTAGATACTCCAACACCAACCACACCCCCTATCAAGGGGATAATAGCCAGCACACCCTGAGGAAAGACGTGGCTGGTGTCCATACCAAAACCACCCTCGCAGCAAAAACACTGGACACACACAATCTACACAGGGATGTTTCCATTTAAAAACACCCTTTTAAGACCACAGTACATAACTGTTTCTCCTAAAGTCATAGAGACAGAGAAAGTTAAGTAAAATGAAAAGGCAGAGGAACTACTCCCAATTAAAGAACAAGAGAAATCCCTGGAAAGAACAAATAATGAAACAGAGCTCACCAATCTACCAGACCCCAAGTTCAAAAAGGTGGTAATAAAAATAACTGAATTAATAAAGATTATCAATAGAAATTCAAATCATTGTAACAAGGAACTAGATAAAGAAAGGATTCTACAGGCAACAAAAGAAAAACAGAGAGTTACAAGGGAACCCCCATAAGGCTATCAGCTGATTTCTCTGCAGAAATTTTGCAGGCTAGAGGGGAGTGGCATGATATATTCAAAGTCCTGTAAGGGAAAAACCTGAAATCAGGATACTATACCCAGCAAGATCATCATTTAGAATAGAAGGAGAGAGAGAATTTCTCAGACAAACAAAAACTAAAAAGAATTCAGCAATACAAAACCTACCCTGAAAGCAATATTGAAGTGTCTTCTCTAAATAGAAAAGAAGCAAGGGTCTATAGGAAAGAGAAAACCACAATAGGAAAGGCAAATATATAAAAGGATTTAAGATCACTTAAACCAGTACATAGATTTAAAAAACAATTTTAAAGATTGTAAATGTGATTATAACTACAATAAACAGTAAAAGGATAAGCATGAAGATGTAAAACAGGACATCTTCAAAACAAAAATGTGGGAGGGGAATATATGCATATATATGAATATATATATGAAATATGTATATGAATCTATATACAAAATAGAAAGACTCATAAACATAGAAAACAAACTTATGGTTATGAAAGGGGAGAGGGAGGGACAAATTAGGGGTATGGGACTAACAAATACAAACTACTATACATGAAATAGATAAGCAACAAGGATTTACTGTGTAGAACAGGGAATTATATTCAATATCTTGTAATAACCTAAAATGGAATATAATCTGAAAAAAAAACAGAAACAGAACCCTGGGTCCACTTCACAGTCCAGACCTGATTCTGACCCCTTTACACTTAGCCTGGCTTTGCTTTGAGCTTATCAAAACATCCCTTCATTTACATTTCATCTAAGCTCCACCTTTCCTTAAATCCTATAACAACTCTATCTTTCCTTAGGGAAGATATCCCATGGTTCCTCTGATTTGTAGTCTCCCTTATAGCAATGATCCAATAAACTTGGCTTTATCAGACTTGCAGGTTTGTCCCTGGTGGTCTTTAGCTGATAGGGCTAAGACAGATGACACAGTAATATGATTCCAAAGATATTATGACTTGCATTAATAAGAAAGCAGCCTCAGCCAAATACTGTAGAGAGAATACTAGAATGTGAGAAAACAAATTAAAATGTGGCTCCAACTTATTATAAAGAGGATACTAAACAGAAGAACAATGTGTGTTTCAGCTACAAACTGGGCTTGGCTGCTTCCATGGATATAGTTCTGGGGGAAAAAAAGACAAAATTTAATCTTTAAATATACATTAAATTTTGCTAATTTAATCCTAAAATTGCCTATTTTCAAACATTATGAAATTATTAATTCACCTGATGTATGTAAGCACTGGATCTGTGGCATTCATCAGTAAAAATTCTGACTAAAATGAAAGCTATTTCTGTGTTATTTATTATCTATTTGTACTTATATCTATGTGTACTTATTCACTGCACTTATACTATGTTTTCAACAACAGAATATATAAGAAAACTAGTATTTCAGTTTATAAGCCCATGAAGTACAATACAATCTCCATGGAAACAGGGACTATATCTTATCACTGTATCTAATAATACCTAGTACAGTGCCTAGAAACTATAGATGCTCAAGCACTTGATCATCTATTATTCTATTTAGTTGAAGGCTGACTTTCATTCTTAGCCAGCTTACTCAAAAGAACTTACCAAATGGGATAAGAAACTTCCCACTTTTAAGATAAATGCACAGCTTTTTTGCTGATGCTCATTAATACAGAGAGATTAAAAAGTCAAAACTAAATCTAGTTCCTTCATATGCTGGCAATGATCTCACAGGATAATAATAATTAAGGTTAACTTTGGTATACAATGAAAAGAAATCCTGGACTTTCCCTTACCACATGTCCTGTGTGTGGATTCTTGTGAGCATATGGTGGTCCTCTTATATGGTTCCACATTTGACCAGATGTCATAGCAAGCACAAAACACTAGGAAAAAAAATCATGAAATACTCATATAACATGGTGTAGCTGTTCCCACCTTGATTAGACTAATAGGTGTACGAAAAGTGTATCCTCTCAAGTAATACATGAAAAAAATATTTTCAGATAAATGATAAAAGATAAAAGGCTTACATTTTATCACAAGGATCACAAGTCAATAATATTTAGTTTGAAAGGAAAACACTGTTTTAAAATTATAAATTGACACAAGTTTAAAATTGAATAATGAAAAGGCTTTTAGAGGAATATTTTCAAAAGAACTGGAGGTTTTCATAGGGGTGACAGTCTTTCAGGTTGAATAAAAACTGGGTACAATGAGTTCCTTCAAGTTCTGGCCATCCTAATCAGATAACGGAGGAAACAAACTGATTCTAAGGTATAAAATAAAAATACATAAAATCTTTTCCCACAGGTAGGAAATAAACAAAGTGCCACCTAACAATGTAATATCAGGAGTTTTATTCAAACAATTTTTATTCTAAAATTCACTCACCAGAGCCGCAAAAGCCCATCCAGTTTTATTAAAGAGAAATTCCATATTGCTTCTTCGAAGATACACAAGTCCACCAATAACAGCCAAAAGCAATCCCAACATAAGGGGACCAGCATAATTTGGGGGTCTAATTACTCTAATCTAATGAAAAGGAGAGAAAAACATTTTAAAGTATGAAATTTATTCATGAATTATATAGGTCAAAATAATCTGAAATGAAAGCAATCAAAATTAGTGTGGTTACTTTCAAGAAAAACTACACTTTTCTTTTCAGCCTAATGAAAATAGTCTACAATGTATTCTAAAATGGGATGGATACAATATTCTCTTTAACCACAACATAACATCTTTTAGATTAGGAACTATTTGCCAAGTACAACTAGATAGTCCATGGGCTTAATAAGGACAATAAAATGGTTTCCATGCTGAACTGACTAAGTAATAGAGGATGTTTTGTAATGTCAATCTTTCATCAGGATGATTCTGTTAAATGCTCCTTATGAAGGGACTGACAAACTATCACCACCTTAGCAATATGCGGACAAGACCAACTGTCCCTAGTGGGGACAATCTCCCAGAAAGATTCAAAGTGATAACGACAAAGTAACTTTCTATTGTACAAAGCAAGGAAACTTACATTGACATCAGTTCTGTCAGCAATCCACCGGGCAATCTGCTCAGCTGAAAATCCACGCACCTGCAACTCATATGTATCACCCCGTTTGGGCTTCCCTTTTGCAGGAAAGTTGATGAAAGTTGGAGCTGAATTCATGTTTAGCTGAATAAAAAGTAGTCCATGAAAACATAAATTACCAAGAATCTTAACAGCAAATATTATCTTGAAATTTAGGCATTTTACAAAGATGAGGAAGCCCAGGTTTAGGCAGGTTAAGTGATTTGCCTAAGGAAAGTGGTAAGTGATGGAGGCAGGATTCAAACCCAAGGCTATTTGTGACCTTAACCAGTACACTTTACTGACCAAATATAGATTTCTAGCTAAGAAACCTATATTTTACTCCTTTAGAATGGAAAATCTCCCATACCACAATCACTTTAATCTGTTCAGAGATTATGCAAAAAGAACACATTTATGAGAACTAAAGTTGTCTCATGTAGCCTAGATAAGCTCCAAATAGAGCACATTCTCTATTTATTTATTTTTTGGCCATGAGGTGTGGCATGTAGGACCTTTAGTTCCCTGACCAGGGATTGAAACTGTGCTCCCTGCAGTGAAAGTGCAGTCTTAACCACTGGACCGCCAGGGAATTCCCCTAAGAGCACATTCTCCATTTGGAGGAAACAAGATCAGGATTAGAGAGTGCTCTATTGTAGTGAAAGCCAATACAAAATGGTAACCAATATGAGAAATAGTCAATTCTAAAAGGTTCATAGGGACTTCCTACATGGCGCAGTGGTTAAGAATCCACCTGCCAATGCAGGGGACGTGGGTTTGAGCCCTGCTCTGGGAAGATCCCACATGCCACAGAGCAACTAAGCCCGTATGCCACAACTATTGAGCCTGTGCTCTAGAGCTTGTGAGCCACAACTATTGAGCCCATGTGCCACAACTACTGAAACCCAATTGCCTAGGGCCCATGCTCTGCAACAAGAGAGGCCACCGCAATGAGGAGCCCATGCACCACAATGACGAGTAGCCCCCGCTCACCACAATCAGAGAAAGCCCGTGTGCAGCAACAAAGACCCAGTGCAGCCAATAAACAAACTAAATAAATAAATAAAACTTAAAAATAAATACATAAAAAATAAAAGGTTCTTAAATGTTTAGTGATAAGCATCACATTTCTCTGTTCTCTATCACGAGACCATGGTACTCTTAAGAAGATAACGCTGGAATTGCTAAGGTAAAGAATCTATGACCTACTCATTTGCATTATATCTTTCCTGACGTGATATAACTATATTTGTGGAAAATAGAAAGTCTAAGTCCAGGGAAAAGATGTTGATCAACAGATGCAAGCATTCAGGTCCTCTCAGCAGGTAACCCTTTAATGGAGATTGGCTTATATAAAACAATTATATCTTAAAGATATCAACCAATAAAATAACCCACTCCCTTGCTTTGATTCTGTACTTATAGTAACCCTTCTAACTAAATTTTTTAGACTTTACCCTAAGGGGAGAGGGTATACTGATTTGTGGATATGATTATTTTTTGGTCTCCTTGGCAGTAAAATATGGTGAATTAGTGAATTAAAAGATTAGCTCTTTGGTTACCAATGTCCATGGATTTTTTTAAAATAAATTTATTTATTTATTTATTTATTTATTTATTTATTGGCTGCATTGGGTCTTTGTGGCTGCACATGGGCTTTCTCTAGTTGCAGCGAGCAGAGGCTACTCTTCATTGTGGTGGCTCTTGTTGCAGGGGTATGGGCTCTTGTGGCACATGGGCTCAGTAGCTGTGGCTCATGGGCTCTAGAGCGCAGGCTCGTTGTGGAGCACGGGCTTAGCTGCTCCGCAGCATGTGGGGTCTTCCTGGACCAGGGATCAAACCCGTGTCCCCTGCACTGGCAGGTGGATTCTTAACCATTGCGCCACCTAGGAAGTCCCTGTCCATGGATTTTTATGGTTTGGTGAGTGTACACAAAGTCTGCAGAGCTAGATAAATTCTGGCTACACTGTTAAAAATTCCATTTGAGTCTGCAAAACTTAAGAACCAGACCCTGGATAGTGTTCATGCCACCAAACTGCTGCCCAAATTTTAGGCCAAACTCTTCAATATTTATTTAGCTATACAGTAGTCCCCACTTGCCTGCACTTTCACTTTCCACAGTTTCAGTTACCCATTAGCAACTGCAGTCTGAAAATACTAAATGGAAAAGTCCAAAAATAAACAATTCAAAAATTTTAAATTGCAGCCGTTCTGAGCAGTGTGATGAAATATCTCTTCCCATCTCACCCAGGAAGTAAATCATCCCTTTGTCCAGCACATCCCACCCATAAGTCACTTACTCTTGGTTATCAGATCAACTGTTGTGGTATCACAATGCTTATGTTCAAGTAACCCTTATTTTACTTAATAATAGCCCCCAAACGCAAGAGTAGTGACGCTGGCAATTCAGATATGCCAAAGAGAAGCTATAAAGTGATTCCTTTAAGTGAAAAGGTGAAAGTTCTCGACTTAATAAGGCAAAGAAAAAAATCATATGCTGAGGTTGCTAAGACCTAGGGTAAGAATGAACTTTCATGAAATTGTGAAGAAGGAAAAAAAATTTGTGCTAATTTTCCTGTTCCACCTCAGCTGCAAAAATTACAGTTATAGGAAGTGATAAGTGCTTAATTAAGGTAGAAAAGATAAGATGGAAAAGGTAAATTTGTACAATAAGATATTTTGAGAGAAACCACATTCACATAACTGATTACGGTATATTGTTTAATTCTTCTATTCTATTATTATTATTGCTAATCTCTTACTGTGCCTAATTTATAAACTAAACTTTACCATAGGTATGTATGTATGTATGCATGTATAGGAAAAAAAATAGTTACGTATAGGGTTCAGTAATATCTGCAGTTTCAGGGTCTTAGAATATCTCCCCTGTGGATAAAGGGGGACTATTGTACCACTTTGGATTTAAAATATATACGTCTCTAAAAGAACTAGGTAATATATGAATACCATTTCCCTTATAAAATTAAAAATAAAAAATTACAGGGTTATAAGGACCAACCCCAGTCCATTCTGGCATCCACTATCACCATTTCTAGACCATTCTGAATTTATTCATATACATGTGTATGTACCAACAGAAAACATATAATATTGCTTTGTGTCTGCCTTATTTTAACACAATGGTATCACATTAACTGTAATATTCTGCAATTTGCTTTTTTTATTCAACCACGTTTGAGAGATCTACACATGATAGTACATATATATCAACCTCACTCTCATAGTTCATTAAGTAATTATGCTATTGTTGGCATTTCAATTTTTTTTCCTTTTTCCAATTAAAAATGATGTTGTAGGACTTCCTAGGTGGCGCAGTAGTTAAGAATCTGCCTGCCAATGCAGGGGACATGGGTTCGAGCCCTGCCCTGGGAAGATTCCATATGCCACGGAGCAACTAAGCCTGTGCGCCACAACTATTGATCCTGTGCTCTAGAGCCCGTGAGCCACAACTACTGAGCCCATGTGCCACAACTATTGAAGCCCACGCGCCTAGGGCCCATGCTCCACAACAAGAGAAGCCACTACAATGAGGAGTCTGTGCACCACAACGAAGAGTAGCCCCCACTTGCAGCAACGAAGACCCAATGCAGCCAATAAATAAATAAAAATAAATAAGTTTAAAAAAAATAAAAATGATGTTGTAATGAACAGCCATGAACATATCTCCCTGTATACATGTGAGAGTGTTTCTCTAGAAATGGAATAATTAGTTCATAGGGCAGAAACATTTTAAATTAAAATAGATAAAGCCAACTTGCCTTCAAAAGTGGCTGTACTGGACTTTCTAGGTGGCACAGTGGTTAAGAATCCACCTGCCAATGCGGGGGACATGGGTTCGATCCCTGCTCCAGGAAGATCCCACATGCCGTGGAGCAACTAAACCTGTGTGCCACAACTATTGAGCTTGTGCTCTAGAGCCCATGAGCCACAATCATTGAGCCCATGTGCTGCAACTACTGAAGCCCACACACCTAGAGCCTGTGCTCTGCAACAAGAGAAGCCACCGCAATGAGGAGCCCGCGCACCACAATTTAGAGTAGTCCCTGCTCACCGCAACTAGAGAAAGCACATGTGTAGCAATGAAGACCCAATGCAGCAAATAAATTAATTAATTAGTTTTTAAAAAGTGGCTGTACCAATTTATACTCCTGCCCGGCAATGTAAGAAGGTATTTGTTTCCCTACATTCTTGCCAAAAGCTGATCTGATGGGTAAATATTGTGTATCACCATTATTGCAATTTGTATTTCCATGATTACTAGTATAACATCTTTATATCAAATCAACTCTTTAAAAATATCTTGTAGGCTAAAGACACAATCAACACAGTGAAAAAGCAATCAATGGAATGGGAGAAAATATCTACAAATCATATATCTGATAAGAGACTAATATCCAGAACACATAAAGAACTTCTACAACTAAACAACAAACAAACTGATTAAAAACTGGGATATGGACAGACATTTCTCAAAAAAGATATAGAAATTGCCAACAAGCACATGAAAAGATGTTCTACATCACTAATCATTAAAGAATTACAAATCAAAACCACAATGAAAACCATCTCACACTCATTAGGATAACTACTATCAAAAAACAAAAAATAGATCCTTTTGTAGTTTATGAGCATGATGATTGGATTCCCAAAGCTTAGAGTTCCTTTTCCATAATGCAACCCACTCGTTTGCTTTGCACTGTCCTCTGGGAAATGGGGCTTAGAGAACCAGTGCAATAAAGTGCTGCTACTTTGGATATTGTTGCTGTTGTGAGTAATAAAGTCCTTTAACTCTGACCCAGGAGTGTCATGTCATCTGTGAGCACCTATGAAAATGTGGCAGGGTAACTTGTTAGCTTGCAAGTAGAATAAAGCCTCAAGACCCTTCATAGTTCTTGATACCCTGAAGTAAAAAATAAAACTTAATTTTGTTTAAACTAAGATTTCCCAAATATTATTTTCCCCCAAGTATTCTTATTAATACCCTCTATAAAAAACCTCTAGGAACTGTTATGGCAGGCAATATAGAGTATTATACAGATGGTTAAATGAACCAGTTAAAAGGCTACTACATCAGTTCAAATGAAAGAAGATGAAGGCCTTGGAAGTAAAGGATGATGGATGTTGTAGAAAAAGAGGAATGACAATGAAGTGTCACTAATGACACAGAACGCAACAGGACCAGGTTTGGGTGGAAGTGGGAGAGACAGAAGTTTCATTTGGGACATAATGAATTTTCAGATTGGGAAGTCATTCATGTAAAGGTGTACGGCAAGAAGTTATACTCAGCACTTCCTACGTGGCGCAGTGGTTGAGAATCCGCCTGCCAATGCAGGGGACACAGATTCGATCCCTGGTCCAGGAAGATCCCACATGCCGCAGAGCCACTAAGCCCGTGTGCCGCACCTATTGAGCCTGCACTTTAGAGCCCGTGAGCCACAACTATTGAGCCCATGTGCTGCAACTACTGAAGCCCACGCGCCTAGAGCCCGTGCTCCACAACAAGAGAAGCTACGGCGATGAGGAGCCCGCGCACCACAACGAAGAGTAGCCCCCACTCACCGCAACTAAAAAGAAAGCCCACGCACAGCAAAAAAAGAAAAAGACCCAACACAACCAATTAAATATATAAATAAATTTATAAAAAAAAAAGTTATACTCAAATCTTTCCTTTCATGTTTTATACAATTGAGTAAAATATGTCCAAATATAAGAGTTAGACACATTTATAAGCAGACAAAATTCAATCTATGTCTTTGAATCTACTGATTGCATCTATGTCCCCTTATATGCAAAGGGGAAAGACCTAGTACAGACGCTGAAGTTAAAAATACAAGAGTGAAGTAAGTCAGAAAGAGAAAAGCAAATATCGTATAATAACATATATATGGAATCTAGAAAAATGGTATAGATGACCTTATTTGCAAAGCAGAAATAGAGACAGAGACGTAGAGGACAAATGTATGGATACCAAGGGGGAAAGGGGTGGGGTGGGAGGAATTGGGAGACTGGGATTGACACATATACATTATTCATACTATATATAAAATAGACAACTGATGGGAAGATACTGTACAGCACAGGGAACTCTACCTAATGCACTGTGGTAACCTAAATGGGAGGGAAGTCCAAAAAGGAGGGGATATCTGTATTTGTATGGCTGATTCATTTTGTTGTGCAGTGGAGGCTAACACAACACTGTAAAGCAACCATACTCCAAAAAATTAATAAAAGAATATTTGACTAGCATGTTGCCTTGTGTTGACAATTTTCAGTTTACTAGTTATGATTCCTTTCTAAAAGTTGTTGACCTTCTTTACACATTAATGTTTTTCTAAGTGGCATAGATATAACGATGCTATATAAGAGAGTTAAATTTTATCTTATTTAAGAGTCCATATTTATATCTCAGATGTGTCTAATAAAGGCTCAAAAATTTAAAAAAACCAAAACAGTTGAAAGTTATGATTTCCTGTTCTGCATGTAAGGACCTGGAAGTTGCTACTCTATCATATCCACAAGTAAAAAGCGGAACAAACTGAAAAGTAGACAATTCTTCTGGGATTCCCTAAGAGAGAGGAAGACACAGGGCAAACAACTGCCTCCAAGATTGGAGAGACAGACAAGCAAAAATACAGGGAGCCACAGCTTATCTGAGCAGAGACCCACAAGTGGAAACCGCCTCAGGAATACTGCCAGAGTAGGAAAGCCTGACCTGTAATTGACAAATTATTGGAGGCTCAGTGTGGACAACTCTGAGAATTAAAAACTCCAAAAGCACCCCCTGTTGTGGGGGGAGGGGCGGTAAAAATATTGTGAGATTTACCTCCAGGAGCTTGACTAGGTTCCCACGGTAAATACTGGAGAAAAATCCCCTCATGTTACTGTCAGGATGAGGGGAAAAGAAAACATTCTGAAATACCACAGAGAACTCTGGTCTTCTTAACAAAGTCTGCCCTCAGAGGAAACTAGTTAACCAGAGCCTAACCTTCTGGGGTATTATCAGAGCGTAACTGACCTGGAAGAAGGGAAATACTGAACTGTAGTTAACTCCAGCCATCCTGGCCTCTAAGAGGGGATGAAAAAAACTGACAAACTCTTGTGAAGTTCACAGTCCAGAGGAATATGCCCACTAAAAGACTGAGATCTAATTATAGGACTATAAAACATACCCCTCCCCTCACACCACATTACTAAAGGCCATTTTACAGAAGTTCCTTTCATCCAGTACATCATGTCTGGCTATGAAGAAAAACTTACAAGGGATATCAAATGTAAAATAAAACACAATTTGAAGACATAGAGCAAGTATCAGAACCAGATTAGGCAGGGATGTTGGAATTATCATACCAGGAATTTTTTACAAAACTGATTAATATGCTAATACCTCTAATGGATAAAGTAGAGAGCATGCAAAAACAGATGGTTAATGTAAGCAGAGAGATGGAAATCCTAAAAAGAACCAAAAAGAAATGTCAGAAATGAAAACTACTGTAACAGAAATGAAGAATGCCTTTGATGGACTTAGCACACTGGACATGGCTGTGGAATCTCTGAGCTAGAGGATCTATCAATAGAATCCTCGAAAACTGAAAAGCAAAGAGAACAAAGACAAAAAAAAAAATCTAAAACAGAACAGAATATCCAAGGACTGTGGGCCAATCACAAAAGGTATAACATACACATAATGGGAAAACCAGAAGAAAAAGAAAGAAACAGAAGAAATATTTAATGACTGAGAATAACCCAAGGTAACGTCAGACTCCAAATCACAGATCCAGGATGCTCTAAGAACATGAGGCAGGATAAATGCCAGTAAAACTATGCCCAGGCATATAATTTAACTCAAAGAAATCAAAGATAAAGAAAAACTCTGAAAGAAGGCAGAAGAATAAAAGCTTTACCCATAGAGGAAGAGAGATAAGAATTACATTCAACTTCTTTTCAGAAACAAGAAGAGAGTGAGGGAAATGTTTAAAGTGTTGAGAGGAAAAAACAATACCAACTTAGAGAATTCTGTACTCTGTGAAATTATTCTTCAAAAGTTAAGGAAAAAAAAGACTTTTTCAAACAAACAAAAATTGAGGGAATCCCTTACAAGAAACGTTAAAAGAAGTTCTTTAGAGAGAAGGAAAATAAGGTAGGTCAGAAACTTGGATGTACATAAATTAAGGGAGGGACTGAAGAGGGAGTAAGTGAAGGTAAAATAAAAACTTTTGCTTTTCTTATTCTTAATCTAAAACATAACAGTTTGTTCAAAATAATACCAGCAATGTATTCAATTGTGTGTGTGTGTGTGTGTGTACGTGCCTATATATAAGTTAACTTAATGACAGAAATGATACAAGGGATGGAAGGGGTGGATTAGGAGTATTTTATTATAAGGTATTCACACTACCCATGAAATGGTATAGTGTTATTTGAAAGTGGACTTTGGATTAGCTATAAAAGTATATTGCCAACTCTAGGTCAACAACTGAAAAAAGCAAAAAAGAAAGTATAATATACTAAGAAAGGAGAGAAAATTAGAATCATATAAAATGGTCGAATAAAGCCACAAAAAAACAGAAAAAGATTGGAAGACAAAAATAGGAACAGAACCGTAATGTTCACTGCAGCACTATTTACAATAGACAGGACATGGAAGCAACCTAAATGCCCATCAACAGATGAATGGATAAAGAAGATGTGGCACATATATACAATGGAATATTACTCAGCCATAAAAAGGGATGGAATTGAGCTGTTGGTAGTGAAGTGAATGGACCTAGAGTCTGTCACACAGAGTGAAGTAAGCCAGAAAGAGAAAAACAAATACTGTATGCTAACTCATATATATGGAATCTAAAAAAAAAATGGTACTGATGAACCCAGTGACAGGGCAAGAATAAGGATGCATATGCAGAGAATGGACTGGAGGACATGGGGTTGGGGGGCAGGGGGCAAAGGGGAAGCTGAGACGAAGTGAGAGAGTAGCATAGGCATATGTACACTATCAGCTGTAAAATAGATAGGTAGTGGGAAGTTGCTGTATAACAAAGGGAGATCAACTTGATGATGGGTGATGCCTTAGAGGGCCAGGACAGGGAGAGTGGGAGGGAGTTGCAGGAGGGAGGGGATATGGGGATATATGTATAAATACAGCTGATTCACTTTGGTATACCTCAAAAGCTGGTACAAGAGTGTAAAGCAATTATATTCCAATAAAGAGCTTAAAAAAAATAGGAACAGAGAATAAGGGCAACAAACAGAAAATAGTAATGAATATGGCAGATGGTAATCCACCTATATCAATAACCAACTTGAATATCAATGGTCTAAGTGCACCAATTAAAAGACAGAAGTTGTTAGAATGGTTCAAAAAACAAGACCCAACTATATGTTGTCTTCAAGAAACCCACAATAAATATAAAGATACATATAGATTAAAAGTAAAATAGGGACTTCCTAGGTGGCGCAGTGGTTAAGAATCCACCTGCCAATGCAGAGGACACGGGTTTGATCCCTGCTCCAGGAAGATCCCACATGCCATGGAGCAACTAAGCACATGCACCACAACTATTCAGCCTGTGCTCTAGAGCCCACAAGCCACAACTATTGAGCCCGTGCACCACAACTACTGAAGCCCATGTGCCTACAGCCTGTGTTCTGCAACAAGAAAAGCCACCACAATGAGAAGCCCGCACACCACAACGAAGAGTAGCCCCCACTCACAGCAACAGCAATGAAGACCAAACGCAGCGATAAATAAATAAATAAATAATTTTTTAAAAATATAGGTGAGAGAGGTCATGATCGATAGAGCCCATTGGTATGGGATACAGGACACAGAAAAGGGTTAAGCTTTGAACAAGAAGGAGCTTTTCCACTAAGACAAGAAGCAAGGGGGTAAAGACAGGTACCCAGCTCTAACAAGAACTTCAATATTACAAAATGGTAAGATTCCTGCTATGATTTAAAATGTTACTTGATAAATTGTTCACTTAAAAATAAAGTGGTAATTTTTTATTATATTTTACTACAGTAAAAAATACATAAAAGTTACTTGTTTTCTACCCAATTTCCACATTCTAATAGGTTAATACTGACCACTATATTTCATGTTTAGTTTAAGTTTAGCTCTTCTTTCACTAACTATTCTAGATCTTACATAAAACAAGTCCTATTTAACTTCTTGCAGCCATTGAAAAAAAAGGTATTGCACATTATCCATAGCTTATCTATTCCTATTTAATAGAATAAACCAAATAGCTTACCATCTGAAATACATCAGAGCCTTCATCAAAATCCACCATAGCAAAAAATATCCTGTTGGTAAATGCACTGGAATATCGCCAGGAGTTAGCCAGGATTTGGAATTCTTCATCAGCTTGCCTGGATGCAATCGGATTTGTGAAGATAACATATAAAACACTATTAAAAGCAACATATAAACATATAAAACATTTTTAAGAACAATCTAGTAGAAGTCAGGCTCTGGTTGACAGGATTAGGACAAACCCTGGAAAACACTGCCACTGTTTTGGCATGAGAGAAGCCTTATATCAAGTGATTACCTGACTCTGCTTCATACTTTGTGCCTCCTTCTTATCTCAAAGCTCCATCAACATTCACTAATTGTTTCTAAGACAATTTTTAATACTCTAAATTACTTCTAAGAGTTCAAAGACAAGGTTGAAGTACTTTCCCAGAGAAATAAGACTATAACATTAATCTACCTAAAAAATCTAAAGTACAAAATGCTACTTAGCAAGAATACAGTCTGAAGAATTACAGTGAACGATAAGGCGAATCTAGGGAATTGAGGTTAATTGAAACCTCAAGCCACATTTTACTTTCCCCTGATCTCCCATATGCTTTCAGTTTCTAAGATCCGACAATTTTTCATTTGTGATTATCTTTTTGTGTGTGTGTGATTATCTTTTAACTCTGTCCCTCCCCATTTATTTTCATTGCTATCATCTAAAGTCAGATTCTTAATATCTGACATTAGAATATTAAAACCCTAACTCTGAGGACTTCCCTGGTAGTCTGGTTGTTAATAATCTGCCTTCCAATGTAGGGGACGTGGGTTTGATCCCTAGTCAGGGAACTAAGATCCCACATGCCGCAGGGCAACTAAGCCCACACAGGCTACAACTAGAGAGAAGCTTGGACTTCCGCAAGGAAGATCCTGTGTGCTGCAACTAAGACCCGACGCAACAAAATAAATAAATAAATATTAAAAAAATAAAATAAAAACCTAACTCTGGACTTCCCTGGTGGCTCAGTGGTTAAGAATTCGCCTGCCAACGCAGGGGACAAGGGTTTGATCCCTGGACCAGGAAGATCTCACATGCTGCAGAGCAACTAAGCCCATGCACCACAACTACTGAGCCCACCTACAACAACTACTGAAGCCCATGTGCCTAGAGCCCGTGCTCCACAACAAGAGAAGCCACCAGAATGAGAAAGCCTGTGCACCACAATGAAGAGTAGCCCCTGCTCACGACAACTAGAGAAAGCCTGCGTGCAGCAACGCTGCCAATAAATAAATAAATAATAAATAAATAAATAAATCCCTAATTCTTTCTCCTCCTCTAATCCTTCTTACATTGCAATATACATCAGTTTTCCTAAATGACTACTTTCTTGATACTCCTCCTCTTCTCAGAAACCACTGTTGCTTTTCTGTTACCTTCAGAACACAGTCTCCAAGCTCTTTCACTGGTTAAAGGTTCTTTAGCATCTATTTCCAAATAACATATCTAGCTTTTAGATAGCCTCACTACTGCTCAACCTCAAATAGGACCTCTTAATTCCAGCACTTTACTCCTATCTCTGTACCCTTGCACACATCATTGCTTCTAATCAGAATATCCTACTGCTAAGTAAATCTGATCCATCTGTCTAGCCCTAATACAAGTCCTATCTTCTCAATTAGGCCAACCCTAATCACTCCTGTTACATTTCCTTCCTGAAATTTTATAGCACTTATTATGTACACAATTCATTTGGTGCTTAATCATAAATTGGCTTACATTGCCAGCTAAATTTTCATATGTGTAACTCATTTCCCTAGCCAGATAAGAGGAGCACATCTTTCTTATACTTTTCATTCTGATAGCAACAAATATATAGTATTACACACATCATTGTTGCTTAATTTTAATTATTTGAATGAGTTTAGAAAATCGTGAGCTAATTTACAATTTGGTCTTGTAAAAAGTAAGATACTATTAAAAACTTTAGTTATTAAGAATTCCATTAATTTGCATGTAATACAGGATTATGAAGGACTTTGTGTTTGTTCCCTGACATCTTTGTATACTTATGATTGCTAGTGAGTAAACTGATTGAATTATGAGTTATTCCAGAGTTTAAGTTTATTCATAGTTAATATCGACTATTCTTTTTCCTTCCTCTACTTACTTTTAACTTATATTCAGCATAACCTCCATCCCTAAAAGGAAAAAAAAAACACTCTAGGACCAAATATCTTGACTATCTCCTGCCTCTGGGGAGAAAATCCTTTAAGTAAGAGTTAGAAAGGCTTGGGGAAGCATAACACACTATTTTGAAAGAAAGCTGTCTATTCCTTCACATGGGCTCAGGCTATCAGAATTTGGAAAGCCTCCAAGATTTAACTAAATTACTTTTTCACAGGGTAGTTTTGTCATTTCATTTAAAGTGAATTCCCAGATTACACACACTGATCTAAAAATATAATAAACAACAAAAAGCAAAAGTTATTTTATTTTTTAGTATCCACTATTTTTAATTATCAACAGTACTTTTGTTTAAAGAAATGTATTTTTTCCTAAGATCATTCAAAAATAGTAAAATAAAATCAATAAACTATTCTTTGATGAAATTTTAAGTGGGATTAGTCTCCATTTCTAAGGTTTAAAATTACTATAAAATAATCTAGAAAAAAGAAACACCTCTAAATCATGCATCTTTGTTTTCTTAAAAAGTTCTCTTGTAATTCCAAATTTTGAATGTAGCTACCACTATTACATTAATAAATATCTCTAGCTTTGGGTAGACGAGTTAAAATATTGGAAACTGTTTCTTCCAAAAATGAGAGAATATTTGCTTTTTGAACCTTCTGGGGTTGTTGTGATAAAACAAGAATATGAAGTTGAAAGCACACACAAATAATAAAACACTATACCAATGCTATTGACATGCATTTATATAAGTCAATACCAATTTTTAAGATGACTGTTAGATTTTTTATGTTACTTCTATGATGGTTACCATAAAACTTTATCTTTGCTCTTTGTCCCTCCCCCACTAATATGGACAATCAAGAAAAGACTATCAAAAGAGTAGTACTATGTGTTACTATAGACACTCTAAGTAAGGTATACACATTGATTGAACTAATTTCGTTCTTCTGGGATTGAGAAATGGTTAAAATCTTATGAGTTATCTAATTTTTAAAGTGTAGTTGAAAGTTCATACTTGCACACGACACACTGTCTATGAAGTTGGAGAGCAGTGAACATGACAATAACGGAGTAGTTTCTCGGTGGGGCTTTAACAAGGCGACGGAACTTGTCTCCATTCATTCTTATTACAGGCCTTTTATTGGTCCATTCCATCAGCTGACTAACCTTTTCAGATAACACCATCTAAAAAAAAGACAAAGGGAGCATGCCATTAATACTTTCAACTTTGCACTTGATTCCTTTAACTAGACAACTTACTTAAAGTCAAGACTAATAAGCAGAGGTATATAAAAAAAGTGAAAGAACTAAAAATTAAATTTGGTACTTGTGCCTGATAATGAAAATTATTCTTAAAATTACATTATTTCATAAGGAGATTTAAACATATATTGCAATATTACAATTTTGATGTGATTACTTATTTCCTAATAAAAAAAATAAGATAAAATCATAAAAATCCTGCATGCTACATGGCATGGCCAAAAAAATAAAGAACACAAATACGGGATGTACCCTGTTCACAGATTTTAAAATTCAATGTTTGGGGACTCCCCGGGTTGGCAGTCCACCTGCCAATGCAGGGTACATGGGATCAAGCCCTGGTCTGGGAAGATCCCACATGCTGCGGAGCAACTAGGCCCGTGCACCACAACTACTGAACCTTCGCTCTAGAGCCCGTGAGCCACAACTGCTGAGCCCACATGCTGCCACTACTGTAGCCTGTGCGCCTATGGCCCATGCTCCACAACAAGAGAAGCCCGCACACTGCAACAAAGAGTGGCCCCCGCTCAATGCAACTAGAGAAATGCCACGCACAGCAACGAAGACCCAATGCAGCCAATAAATAAATTCATTAATTTAAAAGAAAAAAGAGGGACTTCCCTGGTGGCACAGTGGTTAAGAATCCGCCTGCCGATGCAGCGGACGTGGGTTCGAGCCCTGGTCGGGGAGGATCCCACATGCCGTAAGCAACTAAGCCCATGCACCACAACTACTGAGCCTATGCTCTAAGGCCCACGTGCCACAACCACTGAGCCTGCATGCTGCAGCTACTGAAGCCCACACGCCTAGAGCCCGTGCTCCTCAACAAGAGAAGCCACCGCAGTGAGACGCCTGTGCGCTGCAATGAAGACCCAACGCAGCCAAAAAAGAAAAAAAAAAACATAAAACCTTTCATTTGCCAAAGATTCCAAAGACAAAATGGAAAGAGCCACTCTACCTGATTTTAAGGTTTATTATATAGCTACAGTAAGCAAGGCAGGGTGATACTGATAAAAGGATAGATACATAGATCAATGGAACAGAAACAAGAGCCAGAAATAGACCTACACAAGTATAACCAACTGATATTTCACAAGGTGCAAAATCAACTCAGTACAGAAAGGAGGGCCTTTTCAATAAATGGTGCTGAAGCAACAGGACATCCATAGCTAAAACTATGAACCTCAAACTAAACTTCATGCCTTATATAAAAATTAAAAATGGATCACATATGTAAATGTAAAAATGAAAACTATTTAAAAATTAGGAAAAAATATGGCAGGAAATGTTCAGGATCAAGCGGTAGGCAAAGAATTCTTAGACCTGACACCAAAAGCACGATTAATAAAAAGGAAAAAATAGATAAACCGGACCTCATCAAAATTAAAAACTTTTGCTCTGTGAAAGACCTTGTTATGAGGATGTGAAGACAGAGTGGGAGAAAATATTTTCAAACCACACATCTAAAAAGGATTAGTAGCTAGAGTATATTTTTTTAAACTATCAAAACTCAACAGTAAAACAAACAAAATAGGCAAGACATAAAGAGATTTCATCAAAGATGATCTACAGATGACAAATAAACACACAAAAAGATGTTTAACATCATCAGCTATTACAGAAATGCAAATTAAGAGCACAATGAGCTATCACTACACACCTGTTATTAAAATAAAATATAGCAACAATACCAAATGCTGGCAAGGATGTGGAGAAACTAGGTCTCTCATGCATTGTTGGTGGGACTACACCACGGTACAGTCACTCCGGAAAACAGTTTGGCAGTTTCTTTAAAAAATTAAGCAAGTAGGGCTTCCTAGGTGGTGCAGTGGTTAAGAATCCGCCTGCCAATGCAGGGGACACGGGTTCGATCCCTGCTCCAGGAGGATCCCACATGCCGCGGAGCAGCTAAGCCCATGTGCTGCAACTATTGAGCCTGCACTTTAGAGCCCGTGAGCCACAACTATTGAGCCCATGTGCTGCAACTACTGAAGCCCACGCACCTAGAGCCTGTGCTCCGCAACAAGAGAGGCCACGGCAATGGGGAGCCCGCGCACCACAACGAAGAGTAGCCCCCAATCACCGCAACTAAACGAAAGCCCGCACACAGCAAAAAGGACCCAACACAGCCAATATAAATAAATAAATAAATATATTAAAAAAATTAAGCAAGTAAAATATACACAAACTATACAATTCAGCAACTGCATTCCCAAACATTTGTCTCAGAGAAATCAAAATTTATGTCTACACAAAGAAAGAGCTAGATTTTGCTTCTTTCTTTTTAAAAGCCAGTCATCATGAGGCAATGCAGGAGAAGCGTGGTTAGTCAATGAGAATTTCACTTTGAAATAAATGCAATCATTCATTTATCCTTCCCCTCACCACTACCCTTATGTTCAAACTTTGCAAGAGTAGTAAGAAGATGGGAAAAGATAAAAAAAAAAAAGAAGTGCAGAAGGTAAGAATCTCAGTGCAGAGTTAATGCTAATTTATATTGTGTTTAAAATTTTATTTATTTATTTATTTATTTATTTATTTATTTATTTATTTATTTACTGGCTGCGTTGGGTCTTCATTGCTGTGCATGGGCTTTCTCTAGTTGCAGCAAGCGGGGGCTACTCTTTGTTGCGTCACGTGGGCTTCTCATTGCTGTGGCTTCTCTTGTTGTGGAGCACGGGCTCTAGGCGGGCTTCAGTCGTTGTGGCACGTGGGCTCAATAGCTGTGGCTCACGGCTCTAGAGTGCAGGCTCAGTGGTTGTGGCCCAGGGGCTTGGTTGCTCCACAGCATGTGGGATCTTCCCGGACCAGTTATCGAACCCATGTTCCCTGCATTGGCAGGCGGATTCTTAACCACTGCCCCACTAGGGAAGTCCCTAATTTATGGTTTTGCTCATCTTTACAGTGAAGGGCTGGGACATCATGGAGTAGTTCACTATTCAGAAACATTTGACCAATTACATTTCCCATTACTTACGCTGAAGTTTGGCTAGGGCACTGGCATTCAAACTCTAAAAACAGTTCCTTCCCATTAAACTCAATCATCAAAGAACAGATGTTAGGATGTGCCTTTTCACTTTGGAAGGGGATCAGGAACCTAATAGAAAGATGGCACTCTTTGAAAGATAGGTGTCAGTAATGCAAATGAGTTGCCTCAGACTTAGGCTAAGAAAAATAATCCCTGGAACCAATAAGAATGGCTTCTGTGGCTTTAGCCATCTCAACAAAATTCTCGAAGAATGCGTGTCTAGTGGGTTGTAATTGACCCTAAATGGTTTTCCTAGGTGGTCAAGGACCCAGGACGTAAGCATATTAATCCCCCCACCCCTGCTAGATGTTTCACAACACTTTTAGCCTATATTATAGCACTTATCATCCTAAGACAATTTGATACCTGTTGCCTTCTCTAGATTAGTAACTACTAGAGGGCAGACACACATAGTACTGTACCATCTAGTAGGCATTCAGTTAGCACGTACTGAATTTCTATTTCACAGAACCCAGCTGGGAGTGGACTCGCATCATTAACATATAGGAAGAAAAGATGACTGCACACATAAACACTTAATAGAAATGGATTTTTTTTTAAACTTCAGGAAGGCAATGATAACATGGATTCTAAAAATGCATGATTTACCTTTAAATCATGCCTGAATTCAGGCAATACTGAAAAAAAAAATTTCCTGATTACACTTCTGTGAACAATAGAGAAAGATGGCATAAAAATAGTTTTGTAGCAGATATAAAATACTTCCAGTAAGTCACAAAATGAATATGCCACACATGGAAAAATGAATATAGTCTCTAATAAAGCCCATAGAGAAATATATACACTCTCAAAAGACTGGTATAACAAATAATTAACAAGACTCGTGGAACAATGAATGATACTAAGGAAACAGGTTGTGGGGGAGGGACAAACTAGGAATTTAGGATTAGCATATATACAGTACTACATATAAAACAGATAACCAACAAGGACCTACTGTATAGCACAGGAAATTATACTCAATATTTTGTAATAACCTACAAGGGAAAAGAATCTGAAAAAGAATATATATGTGTATAACTGAATCACTGTGCTGTACACCAGAAACTAATACAGCATTGTAAATCAACTACACTTCATTTAAAAAAGAAAAGGAAACAGGTTGGTGGTAAAGGCAGTGGAAGAGAGTGAACTAGAAGGCGGATAGGACGAGGAACAAGCAATGGAACATAGTTCATCTTTAACAGTAGAATTAGTTACCAACAATTCTCAAGGATAGGGAGTATCTGATTTAAAATAAAGCTACATAAATTAAACTCCGTTTTTCCAAAAAATGAATTCTTATTGATACGGCCTTAAAGATCCTCATAGCTAAGAGAACAATATTAGTTCACAGTTTTAAAATATGCATTCTAGGGACTTCCCTGGTGGTCCAGTGGTAAAGAATCCGTCCTGCAATGCAGGGGACATAGGTTCGATCCCTGGTCGGGGAACTAAGATCCCACATGCCTCAGGGCAACTAAATCCGCACACCACAACTACTGAGCCTGTGCGTCGACTAGAGAGCCTGCGTTGCTCAAACTATAGAGCCCACATGCTCTGGAACCCGCGCGCCACAACTACAGAGCCCACGTGCCCCGGAGCCTGCACGCCACAATTAGAGAAGACAAAACCTGCATGCCACAACTAGAGAGAAGCCCAAGCACCGCAGCAAAGAGCCCACACCCCACAATCAAAGATCCCGCATGCCGCAATGAAGATCCCGTGTGCCGCAACTAAGACCTGACACAACCAAAAATTTAACAGTAAATAAATAAATAAATAATCTTTATGGTTTCATATAGTCTATCTCCATTCAATCACATAGATGTATGATCATTCCAAAAAAAAAATATGTGCTTTGAATTGGCACTAAACATGTGGAATCTTCTTAAACAAAGTCTTAAGTAGGTCTATGTGAAAAAATTATGATATTCCTCTTCCTGTTTATTAACAGACTGGAAAGACCAGATTTTTGGCTGTACAATCCCCAAATAACTTATCAAGTAGAAGAAATTAATTCCAAAGGAATTACAAGTTCTCTTTAAAGCTCTTATAAATGGGATTATCACCTCAAAAGACTGCTTAATACAGAGGCAATTAATTAGGTTACTTTCTGAATTCATTTTTTTTTAATGAACTGAAGACAGATCACAACAAAAGATGAACTAGTTTTAAACTTTTACAATAAAAGTACATGAACATAGCTTGGGACATGATAATTAGAAGCTATAATCCTTATTCACAATGATCTAATCTTTTAGCATTTTAATATATGTTAAAGTAAGCCTATCTTGATTTTATGGAGAAAACAGCAGCTACTATTTGGAATGCCTAGCACGTATGTGTCAGGCAGCAACTTCTCTCCTTATAGAATGAGTATTTAATTCAATCCTCAAGACAACACTATGAGGTTAAAAACTCTATTTTTAGTTCATTTCAACGTTGAGTAAACAGCATCAAGAGAGATTTAGTAACTTGGCCAAAGTGCCACAGTTAGCAAGACACAGAGCTGGGATTCAGACACATCATTCTAAACCAAGGCTTCTCAACAGGAGGGTTACTGACATCTTGGGCCAGATAATTCCTTGTTGTGGGGAGTCGTCCTGCACATTGCATGTTGAGCAGCATCCCTACCTTTACCTATTAGATGCCAGTAGCATCACCAGCTGCCAATAACCAAAAATGTCTCTACACATTGCCAGATAACTCTTGGGAAATAAAATTCCCCACTCCCTCGCTGAGAACCACTGTTCTAAACTGAAAAGGACTTTCACAGTCCAATTCAAGCTTTTATAATCTTATTATGTATTCAAAAATATTTTTATTAATTACCAATCAGAACACAATGTAAAAGAAAGATTTGGTGATAGAGTAAATCAAAACTTCCCAGAGCAAGCCCTTAGCATAATGGGTAATAAACTTCCTAGGCCCATGTTTCTCAAAGTATGGCCAGTATAAAGGAGCCTATTAAAAGTGCAGACTTCTAGGTTTCATCTTCCAATAAATTTGATTCAGTAGATCTATATAAGCCCTATTCAAAGGATGCTAATTAGCAGGTTAGCTGATATAAAAGACCAAGCAGCATGCCTGAGTGAGCCACATACCGTCTCCAATACCCAAAACCGTCCAATAAGGTGCTGCATTTCCTGTTTGGTTTGGCGGGCCAAAGAGACAGCCGTTTTTCCACGACCACAACAGGAATTGAGTATTATAAATCCACTCACTTAGTCCCAAGAAACTTTGCTTGGTGAGCAGGCCCCTGAATTTCGTCGGGTTTATCAGCTACTGCTCCTGGCTACCTCTATAGTATGATAGCACCACCATCAAGGTCATTGAGACTGAGGCTTTCACTTGCCAACAAGGCATCATCCATAGAGTCAAAGCTTTAAACATGGAAGGTAGAGGAACTCAGGCTAAACCCTGACTCACCAACTGGTAGCAAATGGCAGGGGAGCTTAGGTACCCCTAGGGTATACTATAAACATACACAGGAGGCCTTGCTACCTTAATACGAACTGACCTTGCTGGCATAGAAGGTGTTAGTGATGTCTGAGACTGCATACCACCTGTCATCAGCCAGTGTAATGGATTCAGCTGCAGTCACAATGTCTGGAACAGCCAGGGCTATGGGAGCAACAATTGAAATCACTTGGTAATAATCTGCTATAAGACTTTAGTTCCTGTTAGTCTTTTTTCACTGGCCATTGAGGGCTGTCACTTTGGGATATTGCATCACTTACCACCTTTGATGCCTTTATGTCTTTAATCAAGCCTGTGATTTCTCTTTTCTTCCTGGGGGGTTATTTAGCTTCTGGTGGATTTCAAAAATATGGAAGTTTAACATGTACCCTAAGTGATTCCCTATACACTGAAGTTGGAGTACTACTCATCTACATTTTAATTCTTATGGTTAAGGACCACACGTTATATATTTTTTATGCAATTATACATGGAAATTAAATAAACATTAAGCAATTCAAAGTATAAACAACAGCAATAAATACACCGTTCCTAAAAATAAACTACCATCTGATCTTCCTGAAATGGTTGAAGAGTGCGATATAGTCTAGATAACTCAAGTAAAACACCTTAATAATTCCTAGACAATTCTTTCACTAGTCCTCTTCTGTCTTTTCCATTATATGATTTCATAAAGGAGTTTCTCTTTTCTTCACATTTGAGTTAAAAGTTTTCTTGATTGGAGTAAATCTCTGGTACTCAAGAACCTTTTTCCTTAGGGTGCCTCTCATCTGTTGTCAAGATCCCATTTTTGGGTACTGAAAGCTATGGCTCAGAAATAAAAATTTTGGTTTTCTATAGCCTCTACACTAAGTCCCACTATTCATTCTCTAAATATTGCTTTATCTTCCAAAGTCACAACCTTCAAAAGTAAAGGATTAAAATGTCACCTGTGCACTTCAGGTCCTTCTATTTACTATTTAATATTTTGAAGTTATTATTAGAAACGTATTTTCCAAGGACTATAGTACATAAAGGTAAGAGGTTTATCAAGTGAACTCAGCAACTGAAAAAAGTAATTGATTTGGAAACAACTCCTATTGCAAATACTATTTCCACTAACAGTTTTTTTTATTTTTTTATTTTTTTGGGGGTACACCAGGTTCAATCATCTGTTTCCATACACACATCCCCGTTCCACTAACAGTTTTAAAAAAACATTTGAGAAAATATATCCATCATCCAGTTTTTAAATTTGCTTTGGATATATTTATTCAAAACAAAAGTTTACTTATGAAAATCATTAAATTTATAAGCAAAGATTTTCACAATCAACTGATTTCTCCCCTTCTTGGAGTACATTACTTTCAACTATTTAAATAAAACAAAACGAAGAGTATTAATATTCACAATTAAAATATAATACCAACAAAGTTAAGTAAGCTTAAAGCCTTTCTCTTCTCTTGAAACATTTAAATTAGTATGGCCACAAAATAATCCCACTAACAGGAAGTCTATATCTCTAATTCTGGGACTTTCCTGGTGGCGCACTGGATAAGACTCTGTGCTCCCAATGCAGGGGCCCAATACAGGGGGTCAGGGAACTAGACCCCACATGCATGTCACAACTAAGAGTTCACATGACACAACTAAGGAGTCCGTGTCCTGCAACTAAGGAGCAGACAAGTGGCAACTAAGGAGCCCTGGAAGCACAACTAAGGAGCCCACCTGCTGCAACTAAGGAACCCATGAGTCACAACTAAGGAGCCAACATGCCATAACTAAGGAGCCCACTTGCTGCAACTAAGACCTGGCACAACCAAATAAATAAATCTTAAAAAGTATATATCTCTAATTCTGTTAATAATAATCAAGTATGATAAAAATTTTAGGACTTCAAGGGATTAAGAGGACCTAGAGGGGACTTCCCTGGTGGCACAGTGGCTACGAATCTGTGCTCTCAATGCAGGTGGCCCAAGTTCTATCCCTGTCCAGGGACCTAGATCTTACATGCATGCCACAACTAAGAGTTCGCATGACACAACAAAGGAGCCCACCTGCTGCAACTAAGGAGCCCTTGAGCCGCAACTAAGGAGCCTGCCTGCCGCAACTAAGACCTGGTGCAATCAATTAGCTAAATAAATAAATATTTAAAGAGGATAAAGAAAGTGTAGTAACAAAACACTGTACTAATTTAATTTTATACTACTTGTTTGCATAATATGTATCTCAATTAGCTCTAGCAAAATAGACTAAGCCTTAACAACCACAAATTCTCCTACTATCACTGCATATCACTCAGCAAAGATAGCATATAGGAATCCAGTATAATTTAAAGCTAAATTCTGATCCTGCAATTAAGATTACTTCTGAACTTCAGAAGTAATAAGGCTAAGCATCACCAGTCTGAATTCCTCTAAAATGCACCTCCCTTTCCCCCCAAACTTACTTCATTATATCTGTGTTCTAGACCATTAGGGTTTATTCATAAAAAATCTTGGTATTTTTACCTTTCCTAATAATCCACTAGCCTACAAATGTGAGTTTAAAAAAATTCCTGGTTAAGGAATAAGTTTCCAACTCCATCCTTAAATTAAGAGTGAGAATGAACAGGGGACTTCCTGGTGGCGCAGTGGTTAAGAATCCACCTACCAATGCAGGGGACAGGGGTTCAATCCCTGGTCCAGGAAGATCCCATATACTGCAAAGCAACTAAGCCCAGGCACCACAACTACTGAGCCTGTGCTCTAGAGCCCGTGCTCCACAACAAGAGAAGCCACCACACTGAGAAGCCTGCACACCTCAACGAAGACCCAACATAGCTAAAAATAAATTAATTTTTAAAAAAAGAAACAGCAAAGATGGTAAGATTGGATTTAAAAAAAAGTGAGACTGAACAGATCTGGAAACATAATTGGCAGATAATGACTGAAGGAGAAAGACAGTGAACAGAGAAGAGTATTTGTAATCCTTAAATGTTATCTGCTCCATTCTCAGTTCATGTACTTCCTGGACAGGGCTAAAATGTACCACTGTCCCCTTGATGTTTATTTTTGGAAGATGTCTCAATTTGTTTGTTTTACAATGCTACTGAGCCTTTGGTTCTTGGTAATAAGGTATTTTCTAAGTAATTACCGGGGTTTTACACATATGACACTTTCATGTATCACTTCTCAAAGCAACGTCAGAGAATATAGAAGTTTTTGCAATAATTGCCCACCTTGTCAAAATATGCAGATAATTTTATTTTCTGAATAATCTTCATAAAAACAACACAAAAAGATCAATTGAAAAATATTTTATACTGGTGTTCCTATCAATAATATTCATCTAATGTCTTCTACATACCAGGTACTGCATTAGGCACTTTACAGCCCTCATCCCCTTTAATTCTCTTCTCACAATACGAAAAGAAACAGGCATTTTCCCATTCTACTGATAAGTAAAATGAGACTCAGAGTAACTTGCTAAAGATCACTTGGGTTGCATTAACATACATGCTCTCTAAAATTTTACACAAATTTTTGAAAACTGAGAATACAGGGGAAAAACTATCTGCCACCCTAGCATTTATTAAGACCATTTTCTAATGTTTCAGTATGCTTTGTGCATTCATTCTTTTCTAGGGAATTCCCTGGTTTGGACTTGGTGCTTTCACTCACAGGGCCCGGGTTGGACCCCTAGTTGGGGAACAAAGATCCTGCAAGCTGTGTGGTGTGGAAAAAAAAAAAAAAGACATGCTTTTCCATATTCCATATTATTTCTCTATTACAGAGTCCCACAAGTAGATCAAGAAATATGGATAATTTTTTAATCCATATTTATCCATTTTTAAGTGAAGAAAAACAATATTTTTTAAAAATATTTATTTATTTATTTATTTAGGCTGCACCGTGTCTTAGTTGCAGCACACGGGATCTTCCTTGTGGCATGCGGGATCTTTAGTTGTGGCATGCAGACCTAGTAGCGGCACACATGCAGGATCTAGTTCCCTGACCAGGGATCGAACCCAGGCCCCCTGCATTGGGAGCTCAGAGTCTTACCCACTGGACCACCAAGGAAGTCCTGAAATATGGATAATTTTGTCAAAGACCATAACTTTTCATTTTCATCATGCTGCCTCTCAAAAATGATACCAGTTGCAAGAATAAGCAACTTTCTTCCTACCACAGGGGGAAATAATTCACCATAAAAATAAAAGAAGTCACTGTAAAACAAGCCTTTGTGGCCTAGCACAAAGCATACACTTTGGAGTCAGACAAGGGGTGAAATCCCAGCTCAGCCTCTACAGCTGTGCTTCTTTAGGCAAATCCCCAACATCGCTCTTGCTCAGTGTCAGGTTCCTCATCTTTCAAAAGGGGCTAATACTCAGCAGGGTTATTGTGAGGATTAGAGATAATGCATGTAAACCGTAGTACATGACATGTAGAAGGCATTGAACAAATATTAGAGAATAGGTCAACATTCCAGTGAAAACACTATTACGAGTGTAAGTAATCAGATAAGTAGAGTAGCATTCCATTTAACAACAGACAACTACAAAGAATTTGAGTGATTTTTAATTATATTCATTTAGGAGAGGTGTCTTTGTTGTTGTTCTCTATTTTTTTTTAATTCAAGTGTAGTTGATTCACAGTGTTGTGTGAATTACTGCTGTACAGCAAAGTGACTCAGTTATATAGGAGAGGTGTTTAGAAACAGAATACTTAGATTATAAGATCATGCATTATCCTACTATTTAAAGCCAAATCTACTATGGTGGATAGACCTGGGATTTTTAAAAATAATGTTTTCAAAAACTGACAAAAAAGCTTTCTGCAACAGAACACCTACATTTTTAAACTGTCTCTAAGTAGTATCACAGTAATCTCATTATTAAAAAAAAGTCCAAAACATGTTCAGTTAGAGAGGAAAGGGGTAAAAACTAAAATAACTTTATCAGCCTATATTAATCCCTTGTTTACTGATGAGAAAATCTAATTTTAGATTGCGAAACCTAAACAAACCTGCAAGTGAAAGAACAGATTCCTGACTTTATATGCACACAATTAATTAATTAACTAGATGTTTACTTACAGATACTGCTAGATGTGAGGGAAAGAAAAATTAATTTAAAAGCATCTGTATTCATAACCAATATTTTATAACTATAAATGGAGTATAATCTTTAAAAATTATGAGTACATTGTACACCTGAAGCTTATATAATATTGTAAATCAACTATATCTCAATTTTTAAAAAGTGTCTGTATTGAAGATGCTCACAGTCTAATGGGAAAGACTTGTTTATAAACAATGACAATACAATGTGCTGAATTCACCTCAATTCACATGGGGAAACCAGGAAAATCTTAGTTGGAAAAAGAAGGTAATGTTTGAGCTAAGACTTGAAGAGTAGGAACCTTCAGATGAATGAGGGAGTGGGGTGAGGGAGAAGAAGGGAGATACTCCAGCAAGTATACACACTTACAAGAGAGTATAGAAAGAGCAAGGCGGGAATTCCCTGTGGTCCAGTGGTTAGGACTCAGCATTTTCACTGCCTGGGCCAGGATTCAATCTCTGGTTGGGGAATTAAGATCCTGCAAGCTGCACAGCTGGTGTAGGTAGGAGCTTGAACTGAGATGAGCCTGGAAAGAGGAGACCGGGGACAGACTACAGAAGTCCTTTTATACTTTGCAAAAGGGGATTTTTTAACCTTTTGCTTTTCAGTTTTTCACCTTAGCATCTCTGGCAACACTGAAGGATGAGTTCTAGGACGACCAGTTAGGCAGTTATGGCAATAGATTTGCAAGACTGATAAGGGTCTTTCCTGAACAGTGGGCATGACAGGAGGGGAGTTAGAATCTGATTCCTCAAAAAATTTTTTTATTGAGATAAAATTCACATAACATAAAATCCACCATATTAACAATTTTAAAGTACATAATTTATTGCTGATTACTTTTAAAAATAATCTATCCCCTGCTAGGCTCTTCTGCTTCTAGTTTAGTGAGAAGTTAAGTGAATAAGTAATTTAATTGGTAGAAATACTAGTTTTAAAAAATTTTCATTTTTAACTGAAAAACAGTAAGTGGTCATTGTAGAAATTTAGACAATACCAGCATATAAGGTAAAAATTTAAAGTGTTCCCCTAATGAATAATCCCAGCTTCTCAGAGATAACCACTGTTGTATATCTTTACAAAGCTTCTCTCTATATGTACATACTTATGGGCTTTTTTTTTTAACATAAAAAAGCCTCTAGAATATAAAACTATGTATTGCTCTACATCTTGTTTTCCATGTAAAAATGGCTTGGAACCCTCCTAAAAAAGCACACAGATTTCCAGTTCCAGTGTATGAGCTTGCTCATTTCACCATTATTTTGAAAATTGTATATTTTTAATTTTACTTTTTGCCAACCTAATAAGTAACTCGTTTTAATATGCTAGCTTATTTTTTTCTAATGGAATAGTACAAATATTCAGAAACAGAGAAGGTAGGTTCTCTTAAAATTCAGCTCAAGTTGACAAGCATCGGAGATGTTTAAATGGCATTTTAAAAGTGCATGTACAGGTATTGTGTACAAAAGGAAGCACAGAACGTACAGGAAATAGCATAAAACTGACTGACCTAGGATTTTAGTTCCTGTTCTGCAACAATTAACTGTGTAAGCTTAGGACTTACGTTTCCTCATTTATAAAATTAGAAGCATAAATAATTGTCAGTGATCTGTAAAGCTCTAAGAGCATACGGCTCTAAATCACAAATGTTTCAAAACAATGTTAAAATTCCTCAGCTTGGATTGCTTAACGGTGTGTAAAGAATATTGTATCTCCTCCATTTGCCAAAGCCAGTAAATTCCACAAGGAGGGAACTTAGTTTTGTTCACTTATGTACACTAAGCTCCTAGAACAGCGCCTGGCGCGCTCGATATTTGGTAAATGACTGAAAATGGTTTAAGGGCTTCACTCCGGTAAATTGTTTTGAGTCAGTTATTTGGACAATGAAATAAATTTGGCATAGCTCCGCTCTTCTGTTTAATCCTCTCATTCCTGAAGTGAAAATGCTACAAAATATATAGTTCTTACACGTCTAAAAGGGAGTTACATCTACTGATAGCAGAAAGACAGAGATATTCTACCCTTGGACCTAAAGTCGAACTTCCCTCCACCACCTGATGAGGCCCATACTCAAAGAAGTGTCAAAACTCATAGCTATGTACATCCACAGGCCTATGGAAGCCAGGCTGTCACCCACCCCACCCCACTTTGACTCTACAATCCCAGAAGACAAGGTGTTACAGTTTCTTCACTCGCGAACTCCACAATGCCCAAAACGGCGGAATTGGAGCCACCAAAGATACGGAATCGACGGGGAAAAGGGATCGGGAAGGACAAAACAGACTCTCTCAAGCCCCACTCGTTGGGAAAAGCCGGTGTTGCGGGAAATGGCATCCTCACCTCCTTCTTTCTCTGGGCAGAGGCTGAGGGAACCCCGTAAACGAGCAGGAGTGCCACCGCCATGGTCGCAGAGACACACCAAAGCCACCAACGCGCTGCCATGTTCGCTCCTCTCCCTCCTAGAAGGGAAACTTTCCTGGGGCTGGGGCTGAGGGTTGGGCGTGAGAACACACAAACCAGCCCCCTTGCACCTCCTCATTGGTCCAGCTCAGCCCTGCCCGTAGTCCCCTCACATTACGTCACGGCGCTGTACAGCCAGACGCCCGCTAAAAGATGGTTGACTTCTAATTGGTCTCTGTTAGCCAATAGAAAAACGATAATCTGGAGGTTTTGCATTGGTCCGCTAAGGATGATGGACCGCCCCTTTCATTAAACGTAAAGATGGCGGGCTTAGAGCCTCTTCAACCGCGCGTGCGCAGTTGTGAAGCATTGCGGCTTTTCCGCGTCCAAGATGGCTTAAGGTTGCTAAAGCAGAATCTTTTACCGGGAGACTCATTAGAACTCCTTGAAATCCACCTCTTTCGTGTAATATTCTAGAAAAATTGGCCCTAGCCACATGATTGATAGGAACTATCAAAGTCCCTTATTTGGCCTCCAAAGTGTTTCAAATCAAAAAAAAAAGTAAAAGCAGAAAAGCAAAAACAATGTTACTGAGGGAGATTTTTAAAAGTGAATGAAGAGCTTGTTGAATACCTTCTGTGTCCTAGGAACTGTGCCACGTGCGCTGAAGAGAGCGGACATCAAAAGTTATTTTCTAAAGTGTTTATTCATGACAAACTTTTAGATTTGTTAGGTACGCACCAGCAAAGGGTTAAATTTCAGTTATAGACAACAAATGCTTCTTTTTTTGTTTTTTGTTTTTTTTTACTTTTCGTCGTTTTGTTTGCTGGATGGACACAACACTAAGGTTGTAAGAAAGCACTTCTAAAGTTTTGTGTCATAACTGGTTTTCTTAAATATCCAATTATCTAAAAAATCCTACATATCAGAACTTTCCATTTATTTGGCCCATTTCTGTTTATCATTGTGGGTTATTAAACTGGGATGATTTTACTACAAAATAATAATATACTCAAGAGGAAAAACCAACAAAATCAATTGCCTGTAATTTGGATTTATTTTGATGCTGCGGAATATCATATGACCATTCTTTTAGGTCCTGCTGGGAAACACACAGAGAGAGGAAAATAATTTCATTAAGTTGGAGAGACAAAGAGATGGGTATGGAAGGGGAAATTGCTGGTTCTGAAGAGATGTGATCTAGACATATGAAAAAAAGTTTACAGACACTCATAATAAGAAAAAATAAAAAAAGAACACTGAGACATGCCACATGATTCCATTTATATGACATTCTAGAAAGGCAGAGAACAGATCAGTGGTTATCAGGGGCTGGATGTGGGGAGAGGAGCTGACTACAAAGGGGCCACACAAGGAGATTTTTTTGTGAGAATGCAACCTTTCCTTAATTGTTGGGGTGGTTACACACTTTGCATTTGTCAAAACCTAACTACACTAAAAAAGAGTGAATTTTAATGCATGTAAATTTAAAAAATAAAAAATTAAGGTAAGTTTTTTAAGTACATAGAAAAATCTCACCTATCATTTTAGCAAAAATTCAATACATGGTGTCATTGAGTCTGTGGGGAAACAGGCACCCTCACATATTGCTATCAGGAATGCAAAATGAAGGATAACTTACCAATATCTAATGCATTTATCCTTTGATTCAGCAATCCCACTTCTAGGAATCTACTCCAATAATAAGAAAATATATGTGCACAAAATTATTCATTTCAGCAATTTTTGTAATTGAAATATTCTCAAAACTACTTAAATGTTCAAATATAGGAGAATGATTGGATATACTATGGTACATAAATACCATGGAGTATTTCACAGCTGTAAAGGAATGAGGAAGAGCTGTGTAAATTATATGGATTTTCAAGATCTATTGTTAAAGTGAAAAAACCAAGTGCAAAAGTACATACATATTATTCTACATTTGTGTAAAATAGAAGAGGAAATAAGAAAATATATACGTTTGCCCATTTTTGCAAAAGGAAACACAGAAAGGCCAGAAACTAATGAAATTGGTTACCTACAGGAGGTGGAAGAAATGGAGTAGAACAGCTATGGAAGGGAATGACACTTTTCTAAGTACACCAGTTTGTATAGATTTGACTTTTGGAATAATGTTAATCTTTTAAAAATAAAATACAGAAGCAAATCATGTGGTTTTGCACGGTGAAAAAAGTTCTGGAGGGGGCTAGTGGTGATAGTTGTACAACAATGTGAATGTACTTAATATGACTGAACTCTACACTTTAAAATGGTTAAAATGGCAAATGTTATGCTATGTATATTTTACCAAAATTCAAAAAATAAGTAAAACATTTAAAAATCACATCAGTAAGAATGGGTTAAAAAGCTGAAATTGGGGCTTCCCTGGTGGCAGAGTGGTTAAGAAACCGCCTGCCTATGCAGGGTACATGGGTTTGAGCCCTGGCCCGGGAACATCCCACGTGCCTCAGAGCAACTAAGCCCGTGTGGCACAACTACTGAGCCTGCTCTGTAGAGCCTGCAAGCTACAACTACTGAGCCCATGTGCCGCAACTACTGAAGCCTGCGCACCTAGAGCCCATGCTCCGTAAGAGAAGCCACCGCAGTGAGAAGCCTGCACACCGCAATGAAGAGTAACCCTTGCTCTCCACAACTAGGGAAAGCCCGCGCAGCAGCAATGAAGACCCAACACAGCCAATAAATAAAAATAAAAAATAAAAAAGCTGAAATTGAATACAAACAGAAAAAAGGGAGCACAACTCATTTCAAATGAAAAACAACCACACTAAAGAGAAAAAGAACTAATCTGAATAATTTATGAACACATGACCTTGATTATGTACCATTAGTCTAAAGGAAAAAAAATAACTACAAGCAAATCTTAAACTCTACTAAGTAGATTTGTTTTCCATAGTGATATGAGCATAGCAATTCTTAAAATATAGTGTGCATAACATAATATGTAAAAACACTGATGTTGAGAGTCAGGATTCTCACTGTATAAGAAGGGAGATACAAATATGAAATGAGGGAAAGGAAAAAAGAACTTTTGGGGGTTGGACTGGAATTGGAGGTATTTGTATAAATTTATCATTCATGACATGTATTCCTAGCTCTATGCGCTGAAAGGACAAGGAGCAATAACACTCCAATATCAAAGAGCAAACCTAGTGCCAAATCTAGGTTGCTAAATGCCATCCCTAAAAGAAATTAGGGCTCCTTAGGAAAATGGCTGATTGCAGTCATGGGGCAGGGAAAGTACAAGATGAGCCTTGTGCCAGAAAATAAAGATGTGCTCAAAAAAATGATGATGTCAAAAAAAAAAAGATACACAAGCCAACTTGAAGGGAATCCTACTGACTGCATCTGAGACTATTGAGCATTAAAATAAATCATGATCACAATGGATTGTAACCTATGGAATCTATGGATCCACACTGTTAATGAACAAATAAATAGGGGAGAAGATAAAATTCCTCCTTATAGTAGAACACTCAGTATTAAATATGGAAGGAATGATCGAGTTAGAAAATCACCACTTTGCAACTTTCATACTAATAATTCTTTTAGGCAAAAATCACCAATGAATACAAAAACTGGTGGGTGGAAGTTTGATAAAGAATAGGATATACACAGAGTCTCAATGTATTCTTTATGTTACTTATAAAGGGAAAAACAGTAACTTATAGTATAGGACCTTGGAGGCCACTCTTTTGACCAAATGATTACACTTGGCATTATCAATAATGGGACAAGTTAATATTATAGGCTTCCTGATAAGATGGCCAAAGAAGACATCTGTCATGTAGTTACTCCTGTCATAATTTCATTAAATGAATCTAATTATGAGAAAAGATTAAGCACACAAAATTGGAGGGAACTTTTACAAAATAACTGGCCTGTACTCTTTAAATATATTACAGAACACAGACAGACCTGTGGAGTCAGAAGGTCCATTACCAGTTCTGTCACTTACAATTGCCTAATCTTGATTCTGCACCTCACCTTAGTAAGAAAAAAATTAAGGCTGTGAAAGGCAAAAAACAGCTGAGGAAGCATTCAATTCTATAACGGACTAAAGACTCATAAAAACTAAATTCAACACAGGGAACTGGATTGAATTCTGGATAGAAATATTGGGGTAATTGATGAAATTGGAATATAAGCTGTACTGTCTCAATATTAAAATTTCTGAATTTAATAACTGTACTGTAGTTATGTAAAACAATAGCTTACTCTTAGGAAATGAACTGTGAAGTATTAACAGGTAAAAGCACATGACGTATGCAAGTTATTCTCAAATGGTTCAGAAAAAAAAAGATGTATTTGTATATACATTTATATATATATATTTATACTCACAAAGAAAACATGTGGCAAAATATTACCAAGTGGTGTACTGTGGGAAAACATTCAGAAGTCTTTCTGAAACCTTGAAATTGTTGTAATAAATATGGCTAAAAGTAATTAAAGTATGTGGGCTGAGCGACTGGATGTAGCATGCCTTGCTTGAGCAGCGGAGGAACTAAGGGTGCTGGGCATGGAGGTCATGGGGGCATAGGCTACCGTGGAAACAGAATATTGACCCTCTCTGGGGGCGCAGCCCCTTCCTCACTTGCACACCTCATATCAACTTGTTTGGCCCCGGAGGATGGCTGGTTAGCCAGAGACGGGTAAGATTCCTCAGGGGAGGAACAACCTAAGACAGGCACAGTCACAGAGGGGCCAACAGGGGTGGGGCACAGACCCTTACTCCTTCTGAGAGAGGTCTCCTGCCCCCAGGGCTGCTTTGCTTCCCACGCCCAGCTGCGATCGGGACCCAGGAGGCAAACAGAGACCTGGCTAATAGCAGCTGCCCTCCTTCTGCTGTTCTTGCAGAACATCACTGCCCCCAATTATATGAGGCCTTTGTTTGGTTATTTCAAAGTAAAACCTTGACTGTGGGACGAAACTGGGAGTGTGAGAACCTTATGCTCTCTTGCTTCTGGAATGCCGAGAGCTCAATAAAAACAACGTGGGATGAAGTAGCGGGGCTTTTGATCCTAGAGGTCTTGAGTTCCCCGGTCCCATCTTTCTTTTAAATCTGTGTCTGTTTCTTTAAGCTTGCGGCACCCGTCATTCGCCCCAAATCGCCGAGCTGGTCTTGGCAGTGTACCTTCATAATGGATATACAAGAATTCTCCCCCCACCCAATATTTTATTATGAAAATATCCAAACGTACAGAAAAAGTGAAAGAATTATACTCCGAACACACACCGCCAAGATTCTACAATCAACAATTCATTATATTTGTTTTATCACATATTTATCTACATATTAAGAATTCTTTTTACTGTTCTTGCAACTTTCCTCATAACTTGAAATCATTTCAAAATTAAAAGTTAAACAAATTTGTAGGCAGTAACAGGAAACAAAAAAATTAAAGAAATGAAGGAAGTTTGGAGGGAACAGGAAGTACTGCTAGTGTGGAGCGAGATACAAGCTGAAGCCTCTAAAATACTATCTTGAAGTTGGTGCCTTTGATGACTCAGTCTAAAATCAATGTCTCAGCTCTCCTCTACAGAGCCAAAAACCTGGCTTCAAGGCAAGGGAGTCTCTCGTTCTGTAAATACCCTGAAACGTCATTTATAAAGCGTTAAACTACATTTCCCAAAAGGCCTTTATCTTTCCGCACTGAAAAGAGGACAAATTCTATAGGTTTTTTACAGGTCTCGCGAGATTTCATCAAATCTCTTTAAATTGCGCAGCCAAAAGCCATTTTGTTTTTCAGGGCTCTTTGCAAGGGTATTGGACACGAAGTTGCAAGAAGCCATCCCCGTGGTTCTGTTTTCAGCTTCAGGATGTTTCTCTTGACCAAAAACGCACTAAGTCGTCTCACAGGTGAGCAAAAATTGTGAGCAGGTCATTTCCAACCGCCTTTATCCATTCGTCCTCGTGGTCTCTCGTGCCCTTTCCTTCCATCTGCATCACGACCTTAAAATTCTAAATATTCGGTCTCCCACATCACCTCAGGTAATTGGGAAGATGTGCTTAGCATTAGCCTCATCGCTCAGCGTTTCTGTTTGGGTTCCCAGCTGTCTTTCTGTTACTGGAGCCATAACCCAGCTCTGCTTATTTAATTATTCGGTAGCCTACGATTTCAAGGGAGACACTTGGTGAACACTTCTCGTTCCTTAAGTAATTTCGTAAATTTTAGCTTTGGGGATACATTCATCTGCAAATGGAAGAGAGACTTCTCCAATTACTGGTTTCATTGCAGGGAGACAACCTAAGTGGTAGCACTGCAGCTTTTATGTTATTTGTGGATTATTAACTGAGTAATTGTACTAATTTTTTTCTTATCTAAAAGTTAGGCAGGTACAAGGAGATTTTGAGACCAGCATTATGTATTGAGAATGCACTAGATTGGAGAGAGAAAAGTCATTTCCGTACTTGATTTGCACTGAAGGTGACCTTGAGTAACGTGAGCAGTTTTACAGTGAAAGTGACCTTAAGCAATTACCATTTAGCTCCTTTAGCCATCTTTTTTTTTCAGTTTATAGAGTTATTAGAAATATTACTAGATGTGTTCTAAACACTCAAGTACCTTTGACGATAAAAAAAAAAATAGTTGCCCGACTGGTTTTTCATATTCCAAAAGCTACGATCTATTATCTCTTTCACTTTGGGCAAATGATTTAACCTTTCTGAACTTCATTTTCCACCTTTGTAAAATAGGAGCTTAGTAAATAATATTTACCTCGTAGAGATGTTAAGGATTATATGAGATTACCAACAGGTTGTAACTGAACCATTTCTTGTCACAGAGAAGAGGTCTAAAGAAATCCACTTGGGTGACCTGAGTGTTGAGGTCATGAGGTGTTGCAGAATTGTTTGCGTGGTAATCTTATTTTCTTTGCTTTTTGAGCAGGTAGGGCCTTGTACCTCGGGAAACGGGGTTTGGGGGTTGTTATTTTCAATGTGGTATTCACATGCTCACTTTTTAACTGCTCTAGAGCAGAATATATTGGGAAGTGTTTGTAAATTTGCTCATCCCAAGTGTGACTAAAGGTGAAAAAAAAACTGTAAGGCGCTTAAGAAACCATTAAATGGTCAAATAACTATCCTGAAATAACCCATTGTATCACATAGAAGCCATTATATTCGTGAGTGCTAGTGAATGGGCAGCATTGCTGTTTCTTTAATACGTTTTTCGTTACATACTAGTACCTTCTGAGGCTCTAAAACAATAAGGACCCGCTACTTTGGAGAGGAAGAAAAAAGCAGCTGGAAATACGCATTTTCCAGTCTTGGCTCTTTCCCAAGGCCCCCAAGTGCCTCCAGAGGCAGTTTGAAAACAACTTCTACTAAAATAGCAGTAATAGCAAAGTTTTAATGCTGACATTCTGCTCAAAAACTTTTACCTTTACCAAAAAAGGTGGTCCTCCATGAACCTTTCTATTTTTATCTCCTGTTACTAATTTATACACCTTGTCCTTCAAATGTAATTGATTTTTTAGGACACCGGGTTTTCTGTCTCTGCTTTTTTCAGATTCCTCTTTCCCACATCTACATAACCAAATCCTACCTTCTAGTCAAAGTGCTTAGCTAACATTCTACTTCCTTGTATTATAATGGTTTGTGTGCTGGTATCTAATAGCCTCTAAACTAGAAGTTACCTGAGAACAAGGTCTGATACCGCATTTCTTGTAGCAAGGTGCTGTATTCATTAGTCATTTTTAAAAAAATCAAGTTACTCTAGTTTTTGAAGGTTTGAGGGTAATTTTAAGGTCACAAACAGTGTGCTTTATTTACCCTTTTATGTTGTAAGTTGTTTAGCACTGCTGAATAAACTTTACTGAAAATCAGAGTCATAAATACTCAAATTAATGAAGTCTGAGCCAAGTGCAGAGGTTATACAAGTACCAATTTGTTGTGGATGTTACTGACGTCACTTGTTCTTTGTTTTTCCCCTCAACGTTTTATTATGAAAAGTTCCAGACATATAGAAAAGTTGGAAGAATTGTATAATGAACACCCACATACCCACCACATAAATTCTACAACTAATATTTTGCTGTATTTGTTATATCACATGTCTATCCATCTGTCAATCTTACTTGTGAAGCATTTCAAAGTATGCTACTTTGCTTCTAGCTACAATATGTTTTAACATTTTATTCTACTGCATAATACTGTAGAGTTAACTTCCTTGGCTTTTGTGAGTGGCAATATCAATTACACATGTTCTCTTTTCCTGATAATTGACAGATATGCTCCTGTATTCTTTTTTTTTTTTCCTTTAAGTTCGAAGCATTCAGCAAACAAGGGCAAGGCAGAGCCACCAGAAGAGGGCGCCTGATTTCCACGACAAATATGGTAATGCTGTATTAGCTAGTGGAGCCACTTTCTGTGTTGCTGTATGGGCATATGTAAGTACTGTTAACTGATAATCTCTGTTTTAGATATTTTTTATTCCCGTTTAGCTTGTGTATTCAAAATGTTTTCACGCAGTAGTATGCATTTCTAGTTAGGAGGGGCTTTAGAGATTTTCTAACAATTACTTCCTCAACACTGAGCGTCTGTCCATCTTTTGTTCTTAACATTTCCAGTAACAAGTTGCTTAGTGGATCAAAAGGCAGTCTTTTCCATATTATGTAGCTGGTTGAAAAGATCTTAAGTTAAAATGTGCCTCCTTCATATTTTACCTATTATTTCATTCCAACACAAATTCTGATCACATTTCCATATCAACTATTAGATATTAGAAAATTCCTATCATGTCTCCTGGACCTTCTCTTTCATATAAAACATTCTTAGTTCTGTCAATCATTTTTTTGTTATGTGGTTTCCAGGGTTTTCACTATCTTGGTCACCTTTCTTTGCTTAATCAATCTTCCTTCTACATTCTACCCTCAGAATTGAGTACAGCATTTCTGATGGATGAGATATAAAGTGACTTGCTTTTAATATTTTTTTTACATTTTACATTTACCAATCTACTTACCAATCATTGTACTTGCTGGTTAACAGTAGGAGTCTTGAAGTTATAATAAATATATAAATTGATTTTAAAAGATATGAACAACCCTTGCCTTAATAATCAAAGATACTTTAATAGGCCTTTTTCATTCTTGTTTTGATCATACTAAAATCAGATATATTATTAAAATAAATGTGTGTACTTAATTAGAAGAATAAACAGATGTTGAACAAATGTGTGATCAGGGGCACTTTTGGAGGTGAAGTGTTCCTTGAAGAAAGTATATTACAAAAGTCCTCTTTGGCAGTATTTAGGTAGTTGTAGTTGGGTGAAACAAATGTTTTGAGGAGGTAGTATAGAAATGTGAAATACAGATTTGGATTAATTAAATGAAATTTAAAATTTAGTTGCTCAGTCATACTAGCTACATCTTAGTTGCTCAACAGACATATGTGGATAGTGGCTACTGTATTGGACAGTGCAGATATAGAACATTTCTGTCATCTCTAGAAGTTCTGTTGAACAGCACTGCTCTAGAGAATTAGGACAGCAGTTAGGTTTGGCCTGCATGGAAGGCACTGTATCCCAGGTGACTTTCTGTGTGTTTTTAACCTATAGAGCAGAATACCTTTGCCACTTTAGGAAGTAGTCTCCAAGAGAGAGTGGACTCTGGTTTAAACATATAACTGACAGCATTTTAATTTCTTACAGACAGCAACACAAATTGGAATAGAATGGAACCTGTCCCCTGTTGGCAGAGTCACCCCAAAGGATTGGAGAGAACAGTAATCATCCCAGCTGGTTTAATACTGAATTGTTTCAAAATGAATTCATAATTGATGCCAAGTAAAAGCACTGTGTACCCATTAAAATATGGAATGATTGAAGAAATAAAGTACATTTGAAACCTTCATTGTAGGTTTGTTTGTTTCTTTTGTAAATGAAACCAAGCTTGATCACTTGGTATTTATTTAAACCTTTGTGTTAATATTAAAGTCAAAACACTATACAACTTTTTTTTTTTAAGTTCAGGGTTTTGTTTTGTTTTTAATTTATTTTTGGCTGCGTTGTGTCTTCATTGCTGTATGTGGGCTTTCTCTAGTTGCAGAGATCGGGCGCTACTCTTGCAGTGTGCGGGCTTCTTATTGCAGTGGCTTCTCTTGTTGCAGAGCACAGGCTCTAGGTATGTAGGCTTCAGTAGTTGTGGCTCGCGGGTTCTAGAGTGCAGGCTCAGTAGTTGTGGCACAGGGGCTTAGTTGCTTTGTAGCATGTGGGATCTTCCTGGACTATGGCTTGAACCCATGTCCCCTGCATTGGCAGGCAGATTCTAAACCACTGTGCCACCAGGGAAGTCCCTGTACAACTTCTTAAATAGCTTTTCTGTGTTAGGTAGTGTGAAAGGAAAGTCACCCAGAAGTCAGCTTTATATTAGGCTGAAGTTACAGTTCATGAATAACTGATCACAGAGTCGTTTTAGGTTGTCTTTGAGTTTAAAATTTGGTGTCCATATCTTAGTTATACCTACTACTTTCAGCCTCTCATATATGTTTATATTTGGAATTGGCATTAAGTTCTTTTTACTCCTGCCAAGAGAACTTAGAGTGTCACCAGACCCATGGGAGGAGTGGTCCTATCAAATGAACACCTAGGATGTCTGAAGACTAGCTAGCTCCTTGGCTCCCATGGTACATTTATCTTAATTAGAATTTTATACTTTTCAGCATATGTATTTGAGATGTTTATGATGTTATTGAAGGATCTGCTTCAGTTACCTAACTACTAGTGACCTCTGCTATTGGCTTTCTGTAACCATACCGGCTTTTGGATTTGTGGGTTATCCTGAATTCAGTATGACATTGGATTTTATGTGTAAGATATTAACTGAAGAAAACACCATGTGCTGCTTTACTTCCTTGGCCAAAGGTAGTGATTTGTTGATCGTGCTCAAATAAGCAGAAAGTGAAATTTCAGTTGAATAACCTGTCTATATCAGCTAAACTAGAGATTTCTAATATTCACTTACCTGATACTGTATCAGTTAAGTGGATTTTAGGAATCTAAATTTTCCTGATGTAGATAAAAATTTATATCTAACCAAACACTTGAAGAATGTTTACTCAATATGTGAAATACTAGAATTTCTTTCATGGCAATATGTCCTGTTTTTAAATGTACCAAAGCTAGTAATTTCATGACTTTTTAAGCAGGAAAAACGACTTGAATGTCGTTGCAAGATTAGTAACTATATAGTAGTGCCACTATTTGATAAGATTTGAACACTTTATATCATATTTAGAATGTTAAAAGAGGACTAAAATATTCAAATGCATGTAATCCTCCAATGTGATTAAGCAAAATAAACGTCTTTAAGGAAGTTTCAAACTTCTGTTTTTGTTCCTGAGTTGGCACTGAGAATTTCTAATGACTGGAGGTAATTTTCAGTATGATTTGTACCACTTCTGTCAGGTAAGTGATAATCGTCAGCTATTCTGGTAGGCAAAAATAAACAGTATGACATTTTAAAATGTCTATTTGCCAGTACATGTGTTGTCATGTGATAAAATGTGGTAGTTGGCATCTTTGACAATACTTACAAAACTTAGTTTTATGGTTAATCTTGTCCTGATGAGTAGTTATAAAATGACCATGGCCACTACCAGAAATGAAGCTGTAGGTTAAGTCTAAATTATTTTGTCATCACAATATTCTGATCTTGCAGTTTTTTTAGTGTACTCAAAGTTTTATACTCAGAGATGCACTCATCCTGTGTGAAGGTTGTCAAATTAATATCCCTGTAAAAATCTGTAGGTTTGGGCTTCCTGGGTGGCGCAGTGGTTAAGAATCCGCCTGCCAATGCAGGGGACCCGGGTTCGAGCCCTGCTCTGGGAAGATTCCACATGCCGCGGAGCAACTAAGCCCGTGCACCACAACTACATAGCCTGTGCTCTAGAGCCCGTGAGCCACAACTATTGAGCCCGTGTGCCACAACTGTTGAAGCCCACGTGCCTAGAGCCTGTGCTCCACAACAAGAGAAGCCACTACAATGAGGAGCCTGCGCTCACAGCAACTAGAGAAAGTCCGTGTGCAGCAACAAAGACCGAACGCAGCCAGTAAATAAATTTTTTTAAAAAAAAATCTGTAGGTTTGAAGAATTTAGATAAGTGAATTACTTTAGGAGCATTGCCAATCCTTCAAATGTTACTTAGGGTAGTTATGAAGTTTTTTTAAATTAGGGTGAATGTCATAAATGCCATTCTTAATTTGACTCGAACTATTTTAGTTATTGTGTTGTGTTCTTTTAAATTCATTAAAATTAGAACTAGATACTATGGTAGTTGTAGAAGCACAGATGTTGAGTTCTCACCCTTGTGACTTAACTTTATTGGTGATATTAATAACCACTTTGTAAGCATTTGGGAGGCACCTACTATCTGCTCAATGCCAGGAAACCTGACGTACTTCTTAAAGACATTCCCTTCTATTTGAAAGCTCAGTTTAATGTAGTAATTTTAAAAGCGTTAGTATGCTCATGCATTGATAAGGGAGATTAGGGATGTTTCATTTAGAGACATGAGGTGTTTTTTTTAAAACAAGTTTATTTATTGGCTGCGTTGGGTCTTAGTTTCTGCACGCAGGCTTTCTCTAGTTGCGGCGAGTGGGGCCCTTCATTGTGGTGGCTTCTCTTCTGCGGAGCATGGACTCTAGGTGCTTGGGCTTCAGTAGTTGTGGCACACGGGCTCAGTAGTGATGGCACTCGGGCTCTAAGGTGCATGGGTGAAGTATTTTAAAGTGAGGGAAAGGCCCGGTGACTAAGAATGTAGAGGATCTTGAAGCTCATAATGATAAACTTTACATAAAAGCTGGAGAGCTAGTAGATTTGATACTCTTCTGATAAAGTTTTATTTCTGGTTTCTGCCTTTCAGTAATTTTTTTGAAAGCTTAAAGCAGTGTTAATGGTGAAGTTACAAACCAAGTTGCTAATAATTGGAAGCCCACTTAAAAGCCATCTTAATTTCAAGTGATGTGAGTTAAGATTTTAAAATTGGGGCTGAATTTGTATCTTAATAGTTGTCTTTGAAGCAAAAACTGGCACAGCAGTGTAAAGCAATTGTATTCCAATAAAGAGCTTAAAAAAATTGGGTTAATAAAAGGAAAAAATAATAGTTAAGTCTATGCACATTGATTGACAACTACAGTTGAATGTCCAGGAAGGTAAGGAATCCTGAAGTGAATTTTTATGTGGATGGGTGTAGATGGGCAAAGAATAATTCTTTCAGAAATACTTGTAGGTCTAAAATTTAAATCTATGGGCAATTTTAAGTGTTGCCTGTCAAGGCTTAATAGGGATTTGAAACAGGTAGGATGAAAATTATTAAACATATAAATACACATACTGTGTGTCACTTTTCTAAGCCATTTAAAATTTTACAATAATATTTGCACTTTGCTTACTGAGTTCTGCAACATTATTGCAATTGATATTCTTTACGGTAACTGGGTTGAAATGGTTCCAGTTGAAAATATAAATAATCCTGTGATTATTTTCCCCCAACATCTTATGACAGATATTTAATGAAAGGAAGTATGAAAGGACCACATCTTCAAAATTAGGGAGATGGAGCCTCTCCCTCTTAGTGTTTACAGTTTTAAAAATTCTAGGATTATACTGGTTTTTAAAATGACAAATTGGAACAGGAATTTAAAAAATACATTTTTTTCTGAAATGCTTTCTGTACCGCTTATTTATTGTATTGCTACATTTTAGGGATCTCAATTCTGTCTAAACTCAGGGTGATAGATACGCTAATATTCTTTGCATCCTTTGAATCCTGTAGGTTTTTTAAATCATGGATGAATGAATGAATGGGGAAGTGGTTGAGAGCTTAGAACGGCGACGTGAAGGTAGTGTGAAGTGAGCTTCCTGCCCTAACTTGAACACACTCACACAGAGATTATGAATTTAAAATCATGAATTAAAACATTTATGAATTTAAAAAATTATGAGATTTTTTTTGGGGGGATATCTTTCCATTTATTTGTATCTTCAGTTTCTTTCATCAGTCTTGTTTTCAGTGTACAGGGTCTTTCACCTCCTCAGTTAAGCTTATTCCTAAGTGGGTTTTTTTAATGCTATTGTAAATGGGATTTTTAAGTTAATTTTCTTTTCAGATAGTTCATTGTTAATATATAGAAATGCAACGGATTTTTATATGTTGATTTTGTATCCTGCAACTGTACTGAATTTGGGTGCCAAAAATACAGTGGGAAATGGATAGTCTTTTTTAAAAATCTTTTTTAAGCTCTTTATTGGAATATAATTGCTTTACACTGTTGTGCCAGCTTTTGCTGTACAACAAAGTGAATTAGCTGTATTTATACATATATCCCCATATCCCCTCCCTCCCGCAACTCCTTCCCACCTTCCCCTTTTTTATTTCATGCTTTTAAATTCATAATCTTTATGTGTGAGTGTGTTCAAGTTGGGGCAGGGAGCTCACTTCACACCCAGTCCTCTAAGTCATCACCCATCATTGAGTTGATCTCCCTGTGTAATGCAGCAGCTTCCCACTAGCTATTTTACATTTGGTAGTGTATATATATCAGTACTACTCTCTCACTTCATTCCGGCTTCCCCTTCGCGCCCCCCACACTGTGTCCTCAAGTCCATTCTCTACATCTGCATCTTTATTCTTGCCCTATCACTGGGTTCATCAGTACCATTTTTTTAGATTCCACATATATGAGATAGCATATGGTATTTGTTTTTCTCTTTCTGGCTTACTCCACTTTGTAAGACAGACTCTAGGTCCATCCACCTCACTACAAATAACTCAATTTCATTCCTTTTTATGGCTGAGTAATATTCCATTGTATATATGTGCCACATCTTCTTTATCCATTCATCTGTTGATGGGCATTTAGGTTCCTTGCATGTCCTGGCTATTGTAAATAGTGCTGCAATGAACATTGTGGTACATGCTTCTTTTGGATAGTCTCTGTAACAAATGATGTTGGGAAAACTAGATAGCCACATACAAAAGAATGAAATTGGGCCTTTATCTTACAGCACACACAAAAATCAACTCAAAATGGATTAAAGACAAACATAAGACTTGAAACTATAAAACTCCTAGAAGAAAACATAGGCGAAAAACTTCATGACATTGCTCTTGACAGTGATTTCACGGATATGACACCAAAAACAGGTAACAAAAACAAAACTAAACAAGTGAGACTACATCAAACTAAAAGGTTCCTGCACACCAAAGGAAACAACAGAGTGAAAAGGCAGTCTAAGGAATGGGAGAAAATATTTGCAAACTATGTATCTCCTAAGGGGTTATGCTCCAAAATATATAAAGAATTCCCACAACTCCATAGTAAAAAAAAAGTAATAAATTTAAAAATGGGCTAAGGACTTTATTAGACATTTCTCAAAGATATACAAATGGCAAACATATATGAAAAGACAGTCAACATCACTAATCATCAGGTAAATACAAATCAAACCCACAATATCACCTCAAATATCTTAGAATGGCTATGAACAACAACAAAAAGCAAGTGTTGGCAAGAATGTGGAGAAATTGGAACACTTGTACACTGTTGGTGCAGCTGCTAAGGCAAACAGTATGGAAGTTCTTCAAAAAATTAAAAATAGAACTACTATATAATCCAGCAATGCCACTTCTAGGTACTTATCCAAAAGAACTGAAGAGATATTAGCACTCCCATGATCATTGCAGCACTATTCATAACATCTGGTATGTGGAAAGCACCTAAATGTCTGTCAACAGACGAATTGCTAAAGATAATGTATGTACATACAATTGAGTATTATTCAGCCTTAAAGAAGGAAATCCTGCAACATGTGGCAACATACGTGAACTTTTAGAACATTATGCTAAATGAAATAAGCCAGTCACAGAATGAATCCTGCATGGTTCCACTTAGATGAGGTATCTAAAATAGTCAAACTCATAGAAGCAGAGAATAGAATGGTGGTTGCCAGGGGCAGAGGATAGGGCGAAATGGGGAGTTGCTAATCAATGGGTATAAGGTTTCAGTTATGCAAGATGAGTAAGTTCTAGACATCTCATGTACAATCTGCTAGGGAATAAAGTAGTTTTTCCTTGAATGTTAAGTCATGTAAGTTCACTAGTCTCCTCAAAAGGAAATGATGTGCTCTGCTTCGTTTCTGGTTTTGCTCCAGTGTTTTGAGTTTTCTCCGTGACTGCCCAAGACGAACCGATTATTTGGGCGAAACCCAAGCCTCCACCTCCCAACTCGACTGACTGCATTGGCATGGTGAACAGCAGGGCAGAGTCCATTGAAAAGATTTTTCGGCTTGACACTGAACTGGGACCCACTGCTCCATGTCCCCCACATCTGTTTTGCAGAAAAGCTTTAGCCTCCTGGGCCTTCCAAGTTTACATAAGTGTGGTATTCTCACTCAGAATCTAATGTCGCTGCTCCAGGCCTCAGCCACCAATTTTTTTTTAAATAAAATTATTTATTGGCTGTATTGGATCTTTGTCACTGCGTGCAAACATTTAGTTGTGGCGAGCAGGCTTCTCATTGCTGTGGCTTCTCTTGTTGCCGAGCAGGGGCTCTAGGCCGGTGGACTTCAGTAGTTGTGGCATGTGGGCATAGTTGCTCTGCAGCATGTGGTATCTTCCTGCACCAGGGATCGAACCCACCTCCCCTGCATTGGCAAAAGGATTCTTAACCACTGCACCACCAGGGAAGTCCCCCACCAATTTTTTAAAAAAACTTTTGATGCACGTCTGTTCACCTCTCTGTTGGAGAAACATGGAAGTGAAGCAAAGCGAATTCCATTTTGCGGGAATGAAGGTGGTTTCCCACCATCTCAAGGAAGCGTGCAGAGATCATTTTCCAAGGGCGGGAAGAGGATAAATTCATAGTTCTGGCATTCACTTATGTAGTTAGGCTACACAGTCTAACGGGAGCATGTTAATTTCATGCTATTAGAGCCTGAACTATGCAGAAGATTTATAATGAGCTCTAAAGTACTTCTTGGCTTCAGGTGGGGAAACTACAGATTTTGCAGGGGTTTTGTTTCTGTTTTCTCTTTGGTGAGGGAGGGAAGAGGGCTCTCTGCAGCGCGAAAAGAGGAAGACTTCCACCCGAGGCCGTGTGTGTTAGTACGGGTGCAGCAAGGGGCGGGAGAAGATTGACTCTAATGTGGGCGTTTCCCCTTTCACGTGACGCGTCCCTCTCCGCTTCGCCGGCTGCTTCCGGCCGGGGCATCACCCGGAAGTGGGGGGGGTGAGGGAGGGTGGGGTAAAAGCGGCTGCCAGGCGTCAGGAGGTTGGTGGGCGGGGGGGTGGTGGGAAGAAGCGGAGGGAGGAGTTGGCGCCGCCGGGGCGGTAGCGCTAGCCGCCGCTGTCGCCGCCATCGTCGCCACCGCGGCTACTGTGACTTCTGGTGTGTGAGATCGGAGCCTATGTGCGTGGGTTTGTCGTCGCCACCGGCTGCGTAGCTCCGGAGGTTTAACCATAGGCCAGAAAAAACAGGTAAGTCCTATATCGGTTTCCCGTCGTCCCCTTCTACTGGAGGGGTGGTCTGTACTGTCAGTCTGTACTAGCGAGTGTGGCGAGAAGGTCATTTTAATCTGGGGGAGTTTCCAAACTCTCACTGTTTCACAACTCAGGTATTTACTACATTCTTGCTTTACCTCCCGTAACAGGGGATAGAGGAGGGGAGATTAGGTCCTGACCCCTGTCGCTTTCTTGTCTCCGCCTGAGGAAGTGTCCTGATCATCCATAGCCCCTGTTACCTAATGAAGTGACGGTACAAGAAGGTCTCTGCCCAGTGTTGGAAGTCACATGGACTGATCACCATTATTAATGAAATAATGTAAAGAAATTAGATATTTTCTTCTTGTCTCGCTCTGGGAGCATGAACCAAACTGAGAGAACACACTTGTTTCCATTTCATTTTGTTCATTCTGCCCCCTTCCCAGTAAAGTTACTCTCTATCCTTGTTGCACCCTGTGGCATCTTTTGTCTTTGACACTTTTTTGTTGTAGATGAGAGTATTTATCCTGAGCTTATTTATCTTGAGCATCATTCTGCAAGTTATTTTTCAGGATCTGATTTTTGTTTTAGTTACAGCCTCTTCATCTACAGTAGGATGACTTTGTATTGAGACAACATGTTCAGAACATTGAATTAGGTGATATTGAGGTGTGGGGGGTGGTAGGGGGTATACACAAGAAATAGGATGAAGTCCCTGGCCTCAAAAAAGTTTGCCTTCAAGTTGAGTTCAGTTATGAAGACAATGGATTCTATCAGCCCAACTTACTGAATAACTATGTCGCTTATCTTATCCTTTTTAAAGGATATTTTGAACTGAGATTTTATTATTTTTTAAAAAATTATTTACTTATTTTTTTGGCTTCGTTGGGTCTTCGTTGCTTGGTGTGGGCTTTCTCTAGTTGTGGTGAGAGGGGGCTACTCTTCCTTGTGGTGCGTGGGCTTCTCATTGCAGTGGTTTCTCTTGTTGCAAGGCACCGGCTCTAGATGCACCGGCTTCAGTAGTTGCGGCACGCAGGCTCCGTAGTTGTGGTTCCCAGGCTCTAGAGCGCAGGCTCAGTAGTTGTGGCATATGGGGACTTCGTTTCTCCACCGCATGTGGGATCTTCCTGGACCAGGAATTGAACCCGTGTACCCTGCATTGGCAGGTGGATTCTTAACCACTGCTCCACCAGGGAAGTCTGAGATTTTTTCATCTTTCAAACTGTCTTGTTTCTATACTCATGACATGAGAGGGTTTTTTCTTTTTTGTACTTCAGGGTCTCACAATGTAGTAGGAAAGATAGATACACCCTTTTAATCTCAGTAATGTTATATATTGGAAACAGAGTGTTATGGGAGTATAGGGAAGGGAACTTTTGAGCTGGGCCTTGAAAAATGGATAGGATTTAGTTTTGCAGGAATGGAGGTAGGGGACAACAGCTCAGGTACATGAAATAATGTGAGCAAAAGTTTGGGGGGCTGGAAAGATGCATCCAATAATACATTGTACGTCAACATCTTTCACACAGCCACATCTTCCAAGATGTCACTGCTTAAAAGAAAAAAATATAGAATTCAAAACTGGTAAGCTTACAACCACATCCAACTGCCCTCCAGCCAATAAAAAAACATATATAGGAAAAAAAAAAACCCATGAAGTGACAAAACCAGTGTGAGATTTAATTCTGATGTAAACTAAAATATAACAGAAAAAATAAAGCTTGCTGTATTTTAATTCCGATTGAGTGTCATGTCAAATATAATTTGGAATCTTTTTTAAAAAATTGCTTAGAATGAATAACAACATTGTCTAAAGTCAGAAGGTGTTCCAGTTTTTCCCCAAGAAATTTCTGTATTTCCTTTTCTACTCCAGAATTATTTCTCTACTGGTCTTCTTAACCTGATAGAAACTGTTTTTTTTTTCAATCATAGTCTTAGAAAGATCTTGATTCTTGGCCTTCCGGTAGTGTTAGGTTAAACACTAATCCCTCCAAAGGGTAGGTTAACACCTCTGGTCTCTAATGCAGAAGGTTGTTTTTCTTTGAAAAATGCATGCAGAAGCAGTAAAATTTGTTTGAAACTGAGAGTGAGAGAGCAAGCAAAAATAACCCTAACATACCACTAACATACCCTAACTATTTCTGGGAGGGATCTAAAGCAACACATTCCTTTTTATAAATTCCTTGTTATAACTGCTTTTATCTACATATTTAAAAATACTTGGCAAACTTTAATCAAGACTTTTGACATCCCAATGAGTGAAAATAACTTTCTTTTCCCAGTTAGGAATGTAAATTGCAAGGAGAGATTTGTCTGATGTGATACAGGCACTGGCATAAATGAGAATAACATTTGGGAATTTTGTCTCAGAGTTCATTCTACTCATCTTTGTTAAAGTGAAGTTCAGCTTTTAATGATTTTACAGTTTTGTTTTTAAGCAGAAATCTTTATTAGGACATAAATCACAATGAGGGTGGGGGTGAGAGACAGGCAACAGTTGGCCTATTTCAGTTCGGTCTGTTATCCCAGCAACCATGTTTCATTTATAAATCTCAGTCTTCAGACTGATTTCATGTGATATAACTTGCTTACTTACTTGCTGAGATAAGTATGGCAGAAATGGTGTCACAATACTTTTAGAATGTATTCCATTAAAATGAAAGGGTAGAATGTTTCTGGTTTCATAAATATGTTTCTGGTTTCTCCAGCACTATTAGAAAATTGATTTCCTCATCTTTGTGGGCTCATCTTTGTGTAGGATATTGGTAGATTACATCCGTTTTCACAGATACTTCTATCCTTGAGAGGATAAAATGAACCAATTAGCTATGCTTTGTCCCATGTTTTCCATCTCTCTTTATAATATACAGTTATGGTTGAAGGATTAATTTTTTTTACCTCTTTTTACTTTATAATTCTCTAGTGTAGAAGTTCAGTTTTCCAGACTTATAATTAATCCAATTTAGTAATTGGAATAAATGGGTTATTCCACATCTTAGGGAAATTGTTTTAGCCTGACCGTTTACCTTAGTTGATTTTGTTTATAAAAAAAAAGTGTTTTGGGGCTTCCTAGGTGGCGCAGTGGTTAAGAATCCGCCTACCAATGCAGAGGTCACGGGTTCGATCCCAGCTCCAGGAAGATCCCACATGCCGCGGAGCAAGTAAGCCCGTGTGCCAAACAAACAAACAAACAAACAAACAAAAAAGTGTTTTGTTTTAATGCTCTTGAAGTTGCTTCTGATCTGCTTGTACATTTGAAGTCCCAACCAAAGCAGATAGGGAGGGAATAATACTGGAATTACTTCCTTCCCCTACTCCCACCTGAGTTTGCAGAACACTGTATATTTCCTGGAATTGTGGAGAAAATGGTTTCTTATCTCTTGAATGTTCACCTGAAGCTTGCTACCTGCCACTCAGAAGAGGAGGGCATTAAAAGGGCTTCTGTTAAGACCTGAAACACTGTCAACAGAGGTTGAAGAACAGAGAGGAAGAATTCCACAGTGTAGAGCCCCTTAAACAAAATTCTCAGGACTATTTAGGATAAATTTGTAGCTGATCTCTAGGGTCATGAGGATACTTAAGAGTTGATCTTTGAGCTAACAAAAGCTTAGAGAGCTTAGTTGTTAAAAGAGTTCCACACATCATTTCCTTTGTTGATCCTTGCACTTAAAATGGTAAGGAAAAAAGGTGTCTAATTTTTTTTGGTGATTATAGAATTGTTTGCTCTAGAAATTCTAATTGAATTGTTAAATTAAGCATTAATCTAATAGTATTAAAATAGAAAGTATATTGTATTGATTATTGGTAAATATATTAATAATATTAAAACACTAATATTAATATTACACTATTTGTATACAGCTAATTTCATTTCGGCCAATAAATGCTTTCTCTTATTTTACTATACCATTTCACTGTTAGTTCTAAATATTACTCTTTGGTTCAAATGTATAGCCACAGTATCTTGGTATTAATTACTAATCACAACTGTAAGTACTTTTTTCTGTATTAGCAATCAGATTGGTGTCATATGTCATTAAGTATTGTCTATCTGAAGCAGAGTATTTTGTCTTGCTCATCTGTTTCTAGCTAGGTAATAACAAGATTAATTTTAGTCATGAAAACCTTTGTAGCTTTCAGAGGGTTTTAAATCCTTAAATTCATTGTATGATGATGGATAAAGGGATAAATTAATATTTGACCTTGAGTGTCAGGGTATGATTAAGATTGCCTAATGAGGATGTAGAGAAAAGGGAATCCTCATACACTGTTGATGAGAATGTAAATTTGTGCAGCCACTGTGGAGAACAGTATGGAGGTTTCTCAGGAAACTAAAAATAGAACTACCATATGACCCAACAGTTCTACTCCTGGGTATACACCTGAAAAAACCAAAACCACTAATTCTCAAAGATACATGTACCACAATGTTCTTAACAGCATTATTTACAAATTGCTGAGATACTGAAGCAACCTAAGTGTCCATCAACAGATGAATGGATAAAGCAGCTGTATGTGTATATATCTATATCTGTATACACAGACTCTCTCTCTCTCTCTCTCTCTCACACACACACACAATATTACTCAGCCATAAAACAGAATGAAATTTTGCCATTTGCAACAACATGGATGGAATTGGGAGATTGGGATTGCCATATATACATTACTAATAAGAAAAAAATATAAAATTGTACACTTTAAATATATGCAGTTTATTGTATGTCAATTGTATCTCAATAAAAGTTCTTAAAAAATTCTTAAAACATGGATGGACTTGAAGGGTATTATACTAAGTGAAATAAGTCAGACAGAAAAAGACAAATACTGTATAATATCACTTATATGTGGAGTCTAAAAAATACAACAAACTGGTGAATATAAGAAAAAGAAGCAGACTCACATATATACAGAACAAACTGGTGGTTACCAATGAGAAGAGGAAAGAGAGGAGGGGCAAGATAGGGATAGGGGATTAAGAGCTACAAACTACTATGTATGAAATAAATAAACTGCAAGGATATATTGTACAACTCAGGGAATATAGCCAATATTTCATAATAACTATAAGGGAATATGGCAATTAAAAATTGTGAATCACTATGTTGTAATACCTGAAACCCGTATAACATTGTAAATCAACTATACCTCAATAAAAAAAAAAAAGATTTCCTAAGAGTTTATCCACTGTGTTTATTATAAAACTAACCCATCAATTCCTGTTTCTTAACTTTAGGGCAAATGGTAAGTCATGGGATTTTGAATCTTACTCTTTTTGGGGGAGAGGGGGCTGGTGCACATAAGTAAAGGAGACCAGAACCATTCCTCTATCTGGTATGAAAAAAATAAATCTAGTACTTTGTCTATTGTTTGCACTTTGGTAAGAGTTGACATATTCTTTCATAGGGCCAAATTTTATTCCTAGACCTAGCAAGTGGCTAAACTGAGATTTAAAGCCAATCAGTCAGGTTTCAGAACCTATGCTCTTATCTAACATAAAGGACTGTATTTTTTGAAAAATACATAGACATTTGAGCAAAATTAGGTCTATTGGCACTAAGTTCCTTGTTTGTCCTAAAAAGGGAAACACCCATTTATCTTATTTGAAAGTATGAATGAGCAAATTAATTTGATGATTAAAAATTAATGTATTGTTAGCTCAAAATTTCCTTGGTACTTTCAAATGAAATTCAGAAGTAAAGACCCATAGTTTTGTTTTTAGCTTATTATATTATTTAAAGGTAAGCCAAATGACCTAATACTTAAAATGGTGTTACTCTTATTTTATTTGTATTCTCAGAGTCTCCCAGGAAAAGAAATGGACTGTGTGTTTTTTCATCTTTACAATAAGCACATCTTTGAACTTGGCCAGATTTTGATTATTTATAACATGCTTAGAACTTAAACTGTACTAAGAGAACATATAATAAAAGTTAATAAGCAAGCATAAATTGGGACATTGCTGGTTATATTTTCTGGATTATTGGATATTATTCTCTTGATAATTTCAAGGCATTTTAACTTCACCATTGTATTGTGATCTGCTGTTTTGGGGAGGCAGTATAATATAGGGTTAAGAGTGGGGCCTCAGGCCCAGACTGCCTGGGTTGTAACCCCAGCTCCTCTGTTTACTGCTTATGTGTCCCTGGGCTGATCTCTTACCTTTTGTGCCTCAGTTCCTTCAGATATCTAAAATGGCATCAATAACAGTAGGATTGTCAATGAATTAATACATGTAAAGCCCTAAGAGCAGTGCCTGGCAGGTAGTAAACACAAAATAAAGTTTAGTTACTATCTTAATATATTATTTACCATGAAAGTAGTAAGCAACCAACATAATAAAATTGTAAATTATAGTTTTACTGTGCTATAAATTTAATGGACTACAGGAACAACATACTAATCAATCAGTACCTGCAAGCCATATTTAATTTCTAAATTATACCACAGAAAATGGGAAACTCAGACTGGAAAGGCACACTAACTTATAGTACACCTATAGTATGCTAGCATGGCATCTCAAAACTCATTATGACAGCTAGCAAGTAAAATCACCCTGATGTACTACTTCTCTACTTCTCCATCAAGAAGACTCATAGCAATCTGCTTTCTGCAATTAATGAGCCACTGACTTTCGGCCATTGGATTTTCTAGATTATTTCTCTAATTGCCAAATGCTGAACCATACTTCTACTGAGTGATTTCTGAAATATATAATGTAGGCAATGGGAAGGCTTTATGCGTGTCTAACCTACTCTGCAGAATAGCTTTGTGCTTACAAAGCTGTGTGTAAATTGAATTTTTATAAATAACATCACTCCAATGAATAAATGTTACTGTGTGCTTGTTGTATATCTAGTGTTTACATAGGCCCTGTGAGATATGCAAAGAAACATAAAGCATACATTCACTGTCTAGTTAAGAAAGAAGTCTAATACCAAACAATTACAGAGAAGTTAGGTATTAAAGTATGATGCTAATTGTAAGGATATTCAGAATTCAAAAAGAAAGTGGATATGAGTTTTTGACATTTTTTAATAGAGGAGGTGGTATTTGGGTTCATTTGCTCACTCAGTAATTATTTTGAGTGGTTATCATGTACAGGGTGCTTGGGATATGATAGTGAACGCAACAGATGTGGTCCCGCTTTTGTGGAGTTTAGAGAGGAGTGAGGTGATAAGATTTAAATATGTGGAAGAGAGCATTGTAGGTGAGGGGATGGTCTAAACAAAGTCTTAGAAAGAAACGGCAAGCACAGGCTGTGTGGCAGTGAGGGCACTTGCCTGATTGTAGTAGAGATTTTATTTTGGGGAGGAATATTGAAGTGATAGATGTGGGCTATCCTTTGTAACGCTTTGAACAGCTGTTTAAGTCTGTGGGAAGTGGGGTGGAAACAGTCTTGCGGGACTGAGCCCTTAACCTTTGGGTCCCACACTATCTCCATGTAGATGGTGTCAGAATTGAGTTAAATTATAGGACACCTAGCTGGCGTCGCAGAGAAAAACCTCCACATGTCTGGTGTCAGAAGTGTTGTGAGTGGTAGTAGTGTGAGAGTACAGGAGAAACACAAGAGGGAAGACTGGATTTTTCTAATACAGTCATCTTGAATGCTTTGAACAGCTGTTTAGTCTGTGGTAAATTCCTTTGGATACACTGTTTTGGAAAGGGTTAGGAGCATGCGCTTTGGAGTCATACTACTGCAATTTGATTCCATCTTGGTTCTAATTTGTTTCTTGAGTTTGGCATTTTGTATTGTTTTCTTAGTGACACAACTATATAGGCAATAAAATGATATTTACACAGAACACCTGAGGTCAGAAACCCTAGTAGCAACAAGTAACACTAGAGAGCAATATGCACATGAAATGCCAGTGGGGAGTCTAAGGAGAAGTCAGGAGAAGAAGGTTAGGCAAGGAAAGAAATCTGTGATGGTTGGGAGAGTGCCATCAGAAATGTCTTCAAGCAAAATAGAGTCCATTTGCCACGCCTTGTTTTCAGTTATGTTTCTGTAAGAGTAGTGTGTTTCCTTTGTCCATACATGAGGAAGAGAAATGTAGCTGCAGGTATTTGCTGTGGCCATTTGAGGTGCTCCAGTGGTTGTTTTAGGTTATCTTCTACATTTGAAGCATCTGGTCAGTTTTAGATTATTTTCAATGTGAAGCATCTGGCTAGACCATTTATGTCCTAGTTTTCTGTTGTACCTAAACACAACTTGGTCAGAAGCTTAAATAGTAAGTTTTGTTTGTAATCTGTATTAGGCTTCTCTTAATTTGGCTTAAGGCATGACTGGATTACCAAATGAATGCCTATTATGACCTGCCTTTTCTCTCATTACCTTTAGGTTTAATGTAAGTGTGATCATGTTCTAAGAAGATTTAACAGTATTATCCTGGCACTTTCTACAATTTTTTTGCCCACTGGACAAATAGAAATGATTACACAAGACCATCTTTGTCTCCTCCCAGCCTTTTATTATGGTGACCTCCAACCTTATTGTACAGAGGAGCTTCTTTTAATCTGAGTCTTGAGATCAGGGCAGATACCGATATTGTAGTCCTAGAGTAGTTGCTGGCTGTGCTGTTCTCTTTACTCTGGGGGTGTCAGCTGGGACATGTGGCAGAAACGGGATGTAGCAGAGGAGAAGACATTGGGAAAGCAGGGTGCAGCTCCATGAGGCAAGGTTTCTAGACCTACCAGTAGATCCTGATCTGCAGGTTGGAGACTCCTACTTTATTTCATCCAGGCAGCTGTCTTACACAACTCCAAGGGTCAGTAATCATATCGTTATCTGTAGAAATTGTGACATGGAGTTATGCAATATGGTGGCCCGAAACCTACCCAAACTACTTCTATTTCTATTCCCATTCTCCCCTCAATATTTACTACATGCAGCAGCTGTGGTAGTTCCAAGTTCATCACTTGAATCTCACTTCCCACCTTAAGGCTCTTCTGAAATCCAAGAGATGAAATTAGATCTTTGTCTGAGGATTTTGAGGAGTTGCATCATTTTTCTCACTATATAAGTGTACTCATCAGTAAAACAGTACCTTCCCTATCTAACTTACAGGTTGTTATGAGTATTGAGTGAAATAATATATATAAAACACTTTGTAAATTTATAGAGTGCTATACAAATGTAAGATAATGTTCTTTCTTGATGTGTTATATTTTAGTGGAAACAGTATAGAATCTGAGTCAGGAGCCTGGTGTTTTAAGGTCCAATTCTGCTATTAACAAACTGTGACTTTGGACAAATAACTTTGTGTTTCTGGGTCTTTGTGTCCTTATGTGTAAAAGGAAACTAATACTGCTGCTCTTCCCTACACAGAAACCTGAGAATTATTTTTTTCCTCTTGTAATCAGTTCTCTTCTGGGCAAGAGACTTTTTTCTTTTCTTTATTGTGGTAAAATATACATAATATAATATTTAGCAGTTTAACCATTTTAAGTATACAATTTAGTGGCTTTAAGTACATTTACAATGTTGTATAATGATCGCCACTATTGATCGCCACTATCCATCTCCAGAACTTTTTCATCATCCCAAGTGGAAACTCTGTACTTGTTAAACAATAGCTTCTCATTCCCCCTTCTCCCACCTTGTATAACTTCTGTTCTACTTTCTGTCTTTATGAATTTACCTCTTCTAGGTACCTCCTATAAGTGGCATCATGCAATATTTGTCCTTTTGTATCTGGCTTATTTCACTTAGCATAATGTCTTTAGGCTTCTTTCATGATGAGGTATATGTGAGAATTTCATTCCTTTTTATGGCTGAATGATATTCCACTGTTAGACAATAGGCTTTGTTTTTTTAAGATTTATTATTTATTTATTTTATTTTTGGCTGGGCTTTGTTGTGGTGCACGGGCTTCTTATTGTGCTGGCTTCTCTTGTTGTGGAGCACCGGCTCTAGGTGCATGGGCTTCAGTAGTTGTGGCATGTGGACTCAGCAGTTGTGGCTCACAGGCTCTAGAGTGTAGGCTCAGTAGTTGTGGCACACGGGCTTAGTTGCTGCACGGCATGTGGGATCTTCTTGGCCCAGGGCTTGAACCCGTGTCCCCTGCGTTGGCAGGCAGATTCTTTTTTTTTATTATTTTTTATTTTTTTTTCTTTAAGAACTTTTTTTGGGATACAGTTGACATGCAATAAACTGCATATATATAAAGTGTACAAATCGATATTTTTTTCTTATTAGTAATGTATATATGGCAATCCCAATCTCCCAATTCCTTCCCCCCCAGCCCCCACCCCTGCTTTCCCCACTTGGTGTCCATATGTTTGTTCTCTACATCTGTGTCTCTATTTCTGGCAGGCAGATTCTTAACCACTGCACCACCAGGGAAGCCCTGGATAATAGGCTTTTTTTTTTTTGAGAACTTTTATTGAGATACAATTGACATATAATAACCTGCGGGACAATAAGCTTTTAACTGGTGTTCCTGACTCTGGTTTTCTCCCTTTCAATTGTACATGACCCTACATACCTTTCCAACCTCCTTGTCTTTCCTACTCATGCCATATCCCCAGTCGCACCAAAAGCACTCCTTCAAATGTGCCATGCTGTTTGACACCTCTGTAACTTTGTTCATGGCCCTTTTCTCTGGAATTTCTTTCCATTCTTCAGGAGAACTGCTACTCAACCTTCAAGATCCAGTTCACCTAACAATATTAGATTGGTTAAATTATGGTACGTTCATGTAATGGACTTCTGTTCAGTCTTTTTATTTTTTATTTATTTTTAAATTTTAATTTTTTAATTGAAGTATAGTTGATATGTATGTTACAGGTGTGCTATATAGTGATCACAATTTTTAAAGGTTATACTCCATTTATAGTTATTATAAAATATTGGCTATATTCCTTTAGTTGTACAATATATCCTTGTAGCTTATTTATTTCATACATAGTAGTTTGTAGCTCTTAATCCCCTACCCCTATGCTGCCCCTCCCCCGTTCCCTCTCCCCACTGGTAACCAGTAGTTTTCTCTGTATCTGTAAGTCTGTTTCTGTTTTGTCATATTCACTAGTTTGTTGTACTTTTTAGATTCCACATATAAGTGATATAATACAGTATTTGTCTTTCTCTGTCTGACTTATTTCATCAAGCATAATACCCTCCAGGTCCATCCATGTTGTTGCATATGGCAAAATTTCATTCTTTTTTATGGCTGAGTAATGTTCCATTGTTTGTATATATGTGTGTGTGTGTGTGTGCGTGCATGTGTGTGTTTGTATGTGTCTGTATATACCACATCTTTATCCATTCCTCTGCTGATGGGCACTTAGGTTGCTTCCATTACCTTGGCAGTTGTAAATTATCTTGGCAGTTGTAAATTATGGTGCTGTGACCATTGGGGTGCATGTATCTTTTCAAATGTGTTTTTGTTTTTTGTAGATATATACTCAGGAATGAAAGTTCTGGGTCATATGGTAGTTCTATTTTTAGATTTTTGAGATGCCTCTATACTGTTTTCCACAGTGTAGTCAGCTTTTTAAAATTGTGGCATATGTGTTAGTGATTAAGAGCACAGACTGTAGACTATGCTTGGGTTCAAACTTTGATTGTGTCCTTTTTAAGAAAAATTTTTTTCTATCTTTGGCTGTGTTGGGTCTCTGTTGCTATGTGCAGGCTTTCTGTAGTTGACGTGAGTGGGGGTTACTCTTCATTGCAGTGCGAGGGCTTCTCATCGCTGTGGCTTCTCTTGTTGCAGAGCACGGTCTCTAGGCACTCAGGATTCAGTAGTTGTAGCATGCGAGCTCAGTAGTTGCAGCATGCAGGCCATAGAGTGTGCAAGCTTCAGTAGTTGCAGCACATGGGCTCAGTAGTTGTGGCACACGGGCTTAGTTGCTCCGTGGCATGTGGGATCTTCCAGGACCAGGGATCGAAGCCATGTCCCCTGCATTGGCAGTCAGATTCTTAACCACTGCATTGCCAGGGAAGTCCATTGATTGTGTCCCTTAATAGCTGTGTGACCTTGGGAACGTTTCTTTCCCTCTCTGTGTCTCAATTTCATCATCTGTAAAATGGGGGTAATAATAGTACCTATCCCATTGGGTTGTGAAGATTAAAATAGTAAAAAGTATTAGGTATTATTATATATTAATATTTACTGACATAGAAAAATGTTCATTATAGAGTTGTCAATCAATAATCTGTAAACATTCTATAATAGGAATAGAGTTTTATTTGATCCAAACTGAGGGCTATAGCCCAGAGATAGCCTTTCAGATAACTCTGAGGAACTGCTCCAGAGAAGCATAGTTTTCAGCATGGTTTTATATCTTGTCAGAATAAAGAACATCAAACAAGTCAGGGACATACTCCTTCAAGGTTTCAAAAAAAAACACAAACAAACAAACGCAAAAAACCAGAACAGATCAGCATGTACACAAGTCAGTATGGCCTTGGCACCTGCAAAGGAGGCTTATCATTGAAGGAGTACCAGCATTGATGTCCAGGAAGGGAGGCATTTAATCTTTATTTTTAACATGGACATTCTTTACTTCTGGTCAGTGTGCTCTTTTCCTTAATAATTAAAGCAGATGTACAATGTATGTTTGATAGGCCACAAACAGGCTGTTTTAGTTATCATAAAATTCGAGTTAAATCATATATAAGCCAGCATGACTTCCCCATATCTGGACATTTTTTTTCATCAGTGTTGAATGAAAAGGAGCATGTTATAAAATAGAATAGCATGTAACTTTTATTTAAAATGTGTGCTTATACATATATACACATAAAATAACCTCCTAAACTTACACATGCACACATGTATACATCCCTACCTCAGAATTTTAACATGAGTTGTTTCTTGGTGGTGAGCTGATTTGTTGTTTATTTTTATATTTTCTTTATATTTTCTCTTTTTATCCAGTTGATATTTATTCCTTATTTTTTTAAAAACGTTTATTTATTTATTTAGTCTGTGCTAGGTCTTAGTTGTGGCATGTGGGATCTTTGTTGCAGCATGTGGGCTTCTTAGTTGTAGCATGTGAACTCTTAGTTGTGGCACGCGAACTTGTAGTTGCAGCATGCGGACTCAATTGTAGCACATGGAATTCTTCATTGCAGCACGTAGACTTCTTAGTTGTGGCATGCATGCTCGATCTAGTTCCCTGACCAGGGATCGAACCTGGGCCCTCTGCATTGGGAACTCGGAGTCTTATCCACTGGACCATCAGGGAAATCGCTTTCTTTATTTTAAAGGAAAGAAAAAGACAGCAATTAAAGCATCTCTTCTGTGAAGTCTTCACTCAATTCCCTTCCTTCATCTCTGAGCCCCCCTTGAAAGCAGAGCCCATGTCATATTCATTCACCTTTGTATCCCCACCTGGGCCTAGCACAGAACCTAAAAAGATACTGGGCACTTAGCAATGTTTGTAAGGTTAAGAGGAGATAGAATTATGTGCCAAGCACTTTACATATATTATCTGATATACTCCTTTCAACAGTACCATGAATAAGAGTTATCTGTATTTTTCTGATGAGGAAACTGATCAGAGAGACTGAACAATTTGCTGAAGGTCACATAGCTAATAAGTGGCAGAATTTGGATACCAGCCCAAGTCTGTCTGATGCCAAAGATGTTCTCTGTAATGTATGTCCAGTTAATGAATTGCCTAATGAATATACCTGTTGTCTCCAATGAAACAATTTTTGAAAAATATCTATTTATATATATTTTATTTATTTTGTTTTGTTTGTTTTTTTTTTTTGGCTGCATCGGGTCTTAGTTGCGGCACGTGGGATCTTTTGTTGTGGTGTACGGGCTCTTCATTGAGGCGTGTGAGCTTCTGTCTAGTTGTGGTGCATGGCCTTCAGAGCATGTGGGCTCAGTAGTTGCAGCATGTGGGCTCTCTGGTTGTGGTACTCGGTCTTGGTAGTTGTGGTGCACAGGCTTAGTTGCCCCACGGCATGTGGGATCTTAGTTTCCTGACCAGGGATTCAAGCCCGTGTCCCCTGCATTGGAAGTTGGATTCTTAACCACTGGACCACCAGGGAAGTCCCTCCAATGAAATAATTTTTGAAAGATTTCTTTGTAAACAGAAATGTGCTGTGTGAATGTAAGGTTATATTATTCTTATTTCTTGCCATATTCCCACCTGCACCCTCGATTCTGATTAGACAAACCTGCTTTCCTGCTCCCATGTAAGACTTTTTCCTCTCTCTGTTCAATTGGTGCTTTGGTTCTCCATACATGTCTTTTTATTTTTTTATTTTTTTTCAGATCTTTATTGGAGTATAATTGCTTTACACTCTTCTGCCACTTTCTGCTGTACAACAAAGTGAATTAGCTGTATTTATACATATATCCCCATATCCCCTCCCTCTTGAGCCTCCCTCACACCTTCCCTAACCCACCCCTGTAGGTAATCACCCATCACTGAGTTGATCTTCCTGTGTTATGCAGCAGCTTCCCACTACCTATCTATTTTACATTTGGTAGCATACATGTCTTTTAAAAAAATTATTTAATTAATTAATTTATTGACTGCGTTGGGTCTTCATTGCTACACACGGGCTTTCTCTAGTTGTGATGAGCAGGGGCTACTCTTCATTGTGGTGCACAGGCTCCTCATTTTGGTGGCTTCTCTTGTTGCAGAGAGGGTCCTCATTTTGGTGGCTTCTCTTGTTGCGGAGCACAGGTTCTAAGTGCACAGGCTTCAGTAGTTGTGGCACATGGGCTCAATAGTTGTGGCTCACAGGCTCTAGAGCACAGGCTCAATAGTTGTGGTGCACGGGCTTAGTTGCTCCGTGGCATGTGGGATTTTCCTGGAGTAGGGATCGAACCCATGTCGCCTGCATTGGCAGGTGGATTCTTAACCACTGCACCACTAGGGAAGTCCCCGTACATGTCTTTTTATATTGCCCAGGTTCTACCCACTTTTTAGGATCTTGGCTTATAATTATGATATGGAGCTTTTCAGATTAATCCAGTTGTTTCCATCAAACTCAGTATTGGGTGTGCATGTTGAAGAGACTGATTTGCAACTATCTAGCAAGATATTTGTTTCACACCAAGGTATGGCAGTATCATCTTTGAGCATAGACACAAATACTTTTCCTAATTTGATCTGCTCACCTTTCTCTGTGCTGTGTTCAGCTTTAATGTCCTACATTCATAGCCATACCTTTTTCAAAAGAAGATGTTGTCAGAATTAGTTTTTAGCTGGAAGATGTTAGTAAGTTCAGCCTATGTCTTATGTATACATATATATGTGTGTGTTTGTGCACATGAACCCTTCATCAGAAGTAGAAAAAAAGGGTGGGTAAGGCAAGAGAAGGAATGCATTGATAATTTGTTTCAATGACCCAACAGAATACATTAAACCAAAATTTAGGATTTAGCTATAGCTTAACTCCCCATGGGTTTTTAAGAATTAAGAAATTATTAACTGACTGAAGAGAAGCATCCACTTTGTGAAAACTGCATGTTTAAAATAGGGGAAAAAATAGCTCCTTTGTAGTAAAGCACATTTTTTACCCTACCAGAACCAAGTTTTGAAATATTTCAGCCTATTTTATTTTATTTTAGTTTTTTTAACATAAAGCACTCAATTTATTATTATTATTTAAAAAATATTGTTTTGTGTTGGAGTAGAGTTGATTAACAATGCCGTATTAGTTTCAGGTGTATAGCAAAGTGATTCAGTTATACATGTACATGTATCTATTTTTTTTCAGATTCTTTTCCCGTTTAGGTTATTACAGAGTGTTAAGCAGAGTTCCCTGTGCTATACAATGGGTCCTTGTTGGTTATGTATTTTAAATATAGCAGTGTGTACATGTCAATCCCAAACTCCCAATCTATCCCTCCCCCCACCCTTCCCCATGGGCCTGTTTCTGTTTTGTAAATAAGTTCATTTGTATCATTTTTTTTTAGATTCTGTATATAAGCGATATCATACAACATTTCCCTTTCTCTGTCTGACGTCACTCAGTATGACAATCTCTAGGTCCACCCATGTTGCTGCAAATGGCATTATTTCATTCTTTTTAATGGCTGAGTAATATTCCACTGTATATATGTACCACATCTTTATCCATTCATCTGTCGATGGACATTTAGGTTGTTTCCATGTCTTGGCTATTGTAAGCAGTGCTGCAATGAACATTGGGATGCATATTGTCATTTTGAACCATGTTTTTCTCCAGATATATGTCCAGGAGTGGGATTGCTAGGTCATATGGTAGCTCTATTTTTAGTTTTTTAATGAACTTCCATACTGTTCTCACAGTGGCTGTACCAATTTACATTCCCACCAACAGTGCAAGAGAGTTCCCTTTTCTCCACACCCTCTCCAGCATTTAGTGTTTGCAGATTTTCTGATGCTGCCCCTTCTCACTGGTGTGAGAGGTTATCTCATTGTAGTTCTTTTTTAAAGATTTATTTTATTATTTATTTATTTTATTTTTGGCTGTGTTGGGTCTTTGTTGCTGCACACGGGCTTTCTGTAGTTGGGGAGAGTGGGGACTACTCTTCATTGTGGTGCACTGGTTTCTCATTGTGGTGGCTTCTCTTGTTGTGGAGCATGGGCTCTAGGTGCACCAGCTTCAGTAGTTGTGGTGTGTAGGCTCAGTAGTTGTGCCTCGCGGGCTTAGTTGCTCTGCAGCGTGTGGAATCTTCCCGGCCCAGGGATTGAACCCTGCATTGGCAGGTGCATTCTTAACTGTTGTGCCACCAGGGAAGCCCTCATTGCAGTTTTGACTTGCATTTCTCTAGTGGTTAGTGATGTTGAACATCTTTTCATGTGCCTCTTGGCCATCTGTATGTTTTCTTTGGAGAAATGTCTATTTAGGTCTCTGCACATTTTTTGATTGGATTGTTTGTTTTTTTGATATTGAGCTTCGTGAGTTGTTTGTAAATTTTGGAGGTCAGTCCCTCCAAAAGTCACATCATTTGCAAGTATTTTCTCCTATTCTGTGCATTGTCTTTTCATTTTGCTTATGGTTTCCTTTGGTGTGCAAAAGCTTTTAAGTTTGCTTAGGTCCCGTTTGTTTATTTTTGTTTTTATTTCCCTTACTCTAGGAGATGGATCAAAAAAGAACTGCTGTGATATATGTCAAAGTGTTTTCTGCCTGTATTTTCCTCTAAGAGCTTTATGGTATCTGGTCTTACATTGAGGTCTTTAATCCATTTTGAGTTTAATTTTTTGTATGGTGTTAAAGAATGTTCTAATTTCATTTTTGTACATGTAGCTGTCCAGTTTTCCCAGCACCATTTATTGAAGAGACTGTCTTTTCTCCGTTGTATAGTCTTGCCTCCTCTGTCATAGAATAGGTGACCACAGGTGTGTGGGTTTATTTCTAGGCTTTCTGTCCTGTTCCATTGATCTATACTTCTGTTCTTGTGCCATTACCATACTGTTTTGATGACTGCAACTTCGTAGTGTAGTCTGAAGTCAGGGAGACTTTTCCCTCCAGCTCTGTTTTTCTTTCTCATGATTGCTTTGGCTATTCGGGGTCTTTTGTGTCTCCATATAAATTTTAACTTTTTTTGTTCTAGTTCTGTGAAAAATGCCATTGGTAATTTGATAGGGATTGCATTGAATCTGTGGATTGCCTTGGGTACTATAGTCATTTTGACAATATTGATTCTTCCTATCCAAGAACATGGTATGTCTTTCCATCACTCTGTGTCATCTTCAGTTTCTTTCACCAGTCTCTTATAGTTTTTGGAGTATAGGTCTTTTGTCTCCTTAGGTAGGTTTATTCCTAGGTATTTTATTCTTTTTTATGTGATGGTAAATGGAGTTGTTTCTTAAATTTCTCAGCCTATTTTAGAGCCTCTGTCTTGTGAGATGACAAAGTTCATCCTAGTGATTCCTACCAAAGTACAAAATAACAGAGCTGAGGTTCTGAAAAAAAAAAAAATCTTCCTGACAATCGTAATGAATTTGCACTTTAAATTCTAAAAATAGTAACTATTATTGATGGCTTTTTGTCTTGATTTCTGTTCAACAAATGTACATTGAATTTAAAATAACATTTTTTCTCAGCAATTCAGTAGATTTGATGTAGCCATCAGTATTAGGGGTTCTGCTTGTGATAACAAAGCACTTGGATTGCCAATTAAAAACTCTTAAGAGTGTGGCGTGATACAGGCTTTCTCTGAATTTGTTCTCATTCATCTATATAAAAATACCTGGCTAAACAGTTGTCCTTGACAATTTTGAATTGCTAGTTCCTTTTTATAAACTGAACTCCCACACATTTCCAGTACATAATTTTTCATCCTTATCTGTTCTGATAGTGATTCAACTTTGAACAAGAGGAATGTTATCATATGTTGACCTTTGTTAACCAAAGTCTATAAAACAGGACATTAAAGGAATTGAGGAGTTGGGTGTGGGTGGGGATATAGATCTGGGCTATATTTATGAAGTATTTGATTACTTCATGCTGAAAATTGTTCTTTGGGCCTTGGTTTGATGAAAAGAAAATGTATGAGAAATACGGATGTTAGGAAAAGTCAAAATATTCTTAAAAATAGATATGTATTTTTTTTTAGGTTTTAGTTATACCACATGAGTGTTTCAAGTATAAAAATTAAGACAAAATACTTTTTCTATCAATATGTTAACTGCTTAAAAAAAAAGTACTGGCACAGTTGATTATATTCTTACCTTTTTTTTAAAGCTTTTTACTTTTTAAAATTTTTTATTTTTGGCTGCATTGGGTATTTGTTGTTGCGTGCAGGCTTTCTCTAGTTGTGATGAGCGGGGGCTACTCTTCATTGTGGTGCGTGGGTTTCTCATTGCCGTGGCTTTTCTTGTTGCAGAGCATGGGCTCTAGGCATGTGGGCTTCAGTAGTTGTGGCTGGTGGGCTCTAGAGTTCAAGCTCTGTAGTTGTGGCACACGGGCTTAGTTGCTCCGTGGCATGTGGGATCTTCACAGACCAGGGATCACACCCATGTCCCCTGCATTGGCAGGCAGATTCTTAACCACTGTGCCACCAGGGAAGTCCAATTATATTCTTACCTGATAGGGGAGATACCTTTGCTTAATCAGCAAAATGGATCACCAAGTTATACCACATATGCTGACTATTACAATATCCTCCATCATGAGTTGAATGTAGTGTGTGTGGGGTTGGTGGTATAAATCCACCTGCTACCTTTTTGGTTTGGCTGATTAAATAGTGTTAATGAAGACAGAGTTATAGACTTCATCTCTGTAGGAGTCACTTGTCGTTTGGAGTCATTAGCTATACCTCTAACTCCGCTGCTTGGTTTTCTGAATGCGGTCTGTTAGTTAAGGGGGAGGCTAGTCCAGAGAAAAAAAATGTCTCAGCAAAAAACCATCATCAATGAATAAAGCAGCTGGTACATATATACAGTGAAACATTACTCAGCCATAAAAAAAATGAAATTTTGCCATTCACAACAACATGGGTGGACTTGGAGGCAGCATGCTAAAGTGAAATAAATCAGGCAGAGAAAGACAGCTCCTATATGATATCACTTATATGTGGAATCTAAAAAACACAGCAAATAGTAAATATAATAAAACAGAAACAGACTCACAGATATAGAGAACAAACTAGTGGTTACCAGGGGGAGTGGGGGAGGGGGAATACAGGGGTGGAAGAGTGGGAGGTACAAACTGTTGGGTGTAAGATAGGCTCAAGGGTGTATTGTACAACACGGGGAATATAGCCAGTATTTTGTAATAACTGTAATTTGAAAGTAACCTTTAAAAATTGTATAAAAATTTAAAAATATAAAAAAAATATTTTGGTCAAAACCAACCAACCAAACAGAAAACAAAACCCATTATCAATGCCAAAGCCCTTGTCCTGCTTATAGAAGAGTCTATAGCATCCAAGCTTTGAGAGACATCATACATATTTTCATTGTGTCACTTAACAGTGGAGGCTGCACTTAGAAACTTATTTCTTTGGGTTTCCGGAATATTCTACTCATAAAGTGTCTCTTTGGTTTTAACTAGATCCCTTTTTGCCTTTATTTCCAGACTCTTTTGTCTCAAAACTTTATGGTCTCAGAGAACCAAAGGAAAACCTTGGCTCACTATATACATTTGTAGAAAGTAATAGGACTATTTATTTTTTTCATCTCTGTAAAGTGGTCTTTTTTTTTTTACAATTTGATATTTTTTTTCTTATTAGTAACGTATATATGGCAATCCCAATCTCCCAATTCACTCCCCCCCAACCCCCACATCTCTGTAAAGTGATCTTAACAGATGCCTCTAGAGTTATAGATCTGTGGTTTTGGAGTTGAAGCATAACAACTTTGGGGGGTTTAATAGGCTCTTCTATATTGAATAGAGAAATTTTAGGTGAGCTTCTTGGAATCCCATGAAATGGAGCCTCCAGTGCAACCCATGGTCTTTGGTGATCTATAGTAACTTTTATTGAGCATCGTTCCGGAATTAGGCATTTTGCAGTAGTTAATTTTCCAGATAACTGAATTCTACCCTTTAAATATCATTATAAAAGTAATATATGGGGTTAAACATGGTCAGCTGACTACACATGTTTAGCTCTTTTCCTTCTCAAACTCCGCCAATGTCAGTAAAGAAATTTTAAAAGACTTAAACCTGCAAGGAGAAATAGAACAGGAGAAGGATATCAGCACAGGTGTGGTCTGAACACATCATTGGAAGGTAGGAAGCAGAGGAAGAGGGGGACCCTGCCTGCAAAGGGATATCAATGAGAAGTGAGTTCTTTTATTGCACAGTACCCATGAGAGGCTCAGAACTTGAAGGTAAGTGGTTTCTCTGAAAAGGTAAGGAGGTGATCCAGGGCTGAAAACAAGGGAAATGTTTTAAAAACTGACAAAATGGGCTTGGACCCCTCAGGTCTCTTCGCTTTTCTGCTGTAGTAAGGTGATCCACCCGCCTGCCCCCCACCCCCACCTGCCCTGGGTGGTAGGAGACCAGGAGGAGAATCTCTGGCCCAAGTGAACCCGAAAGGCTCTGAGCTCTTGGACTGTGGGCAGAGTGTAGGGCACTGAAACACAGGGCTGAGAACAGGGAGACTGAGTGGAAGTCTGCAGACTGAATGGTCAGCCCCTTCCCCTCACCTTGCTTCAAATATAGTGTCCTGGTATATGCTTCCCAAGCAGGAGATTGCAATGAGAATTCTTCTCTTGAAAAACAAATGACCCTAGAGAAAAGAATTCCAGACAGTAACATGTCAGTGTTCTACAATGAAAAAGACAGTTAGCTGCTAAAATCATGGGCTCTAGAACTAGACTTTTTTTTTAAAATAGAAAAGAATAGCTTTATTGCTTTGCCAGGCAAAGGGGGCCACAGCAGGCTAATGCCGTTAAAACTGTGTGTCCCAACCCAGGGGTCATGGGGGAGGGTTATGAGGAGCTTTATAGTCAAGGGGCAGGGTTGTTGATAAGGATCAGGGGGCGTGCAGGGCTTGCATTGCTTCAATCTAGAGATCTTCTGGCATCAGGTGGTCTCATGATCTGTGGTTCTCAAGGTTTTTGAACTGAGACCTTCTCTCTGGAACATCTTCCATTTGGTGGGGGGCTTAGTTCTGCAGAAGAGCTCAAAGATATCATGTATATCCCTTGAGAAGGAACCAGGACCCTACCCCAAGGATGCACCATTGTTTCCTTTTTTTTTTCCAGATCTTTATTGGAGTGTAATTGCTTTACACTGATGTGCCAGTTTCTGCTGTACAACAAAGTGAATCAGTTGTATTTATACATATAGCCCCATATCCCCTCCCTCTTGAGCCTCCCTCCCACCCTCCCTATCCCACCCTCCCTATCCCACCCCTCTAAGTCATCACCAATCATTGAGTTGATCTCCCTGTGTTATGCAGCAGCTTCCCACTACCTATCTATTTTACATTTGGTAGTGTATATATGTCAGTGCTACTCTCTTACTTTGTCCCAGCTTCCCCTCCCCTCCCCACCCCCGTGTCCTCAAGTCCATAGAAGTAGACGTCTTGAGTTTGAATTCAGGCCTAGCTACTTACTCGCCATGTGACCTTGTTAAAGTTACTTAACCTGTTTGTGCCTCTGTGTTCCCATTTGTATGATGGGGGTAACTGTAGTTTTTACCTCAAGGTTGTTGTAAGGGTTAAATGAGTTAATACATGCAAAGTACTACTCATAATAACCACTCAATAAATGTTATCTGAGGAAAGAGATGGTACCCAGGGACTTCCCTAGCTGCCAAAGGCAGTTCTAGAATTTAGATGATATCCCATGGTGACCAGCAGCCTTTTTTACTTAGGGTGGAAGATGGGGTCTAAACAGAGGCTTTGACCCCGTAGAAGGTACCTTACCCCAGTACCTCTCCCTCATCCCCAACTCCTTCTTTTAGGAACACTTTTGAGCTATAAGATTGGCTCAGTATTGAGCTTTTCTTATTCATTTATTCAATGTTTATTGGGTACCTGCTCTGTGCCAAGGACTGTTCAAACTGCTGGAGCGACAGCAGTGAAGTATGTCAACAATAATATTGACATTTATTGAATGTTTATTGTGTGCTAGGTTTTGCTAAGTTCTTTATATAAAGTCATTTAATTCTCATAACAACCCTATGAAACAGATGTTGTTACTATCCCTGTCTTATAGAGAAACTGAGGCAGAGAGCTTCAGTAACATTCCCAAGGTCACACAGCTAGCAAGCAGCAGAGATAGGAATCATATCCAGTCAGTCTGGCTCTCGAGTCTGTCTTTTTAACTGTTATGCCTCTTTAGTCTCATGGAGCTTATATTTTGGAAGGAGAAGATAGACAGTAAATAAGTAAACAGAGAAAATACATGTCAAATAGCAATAAATGGTATGATAAAATATAAAACAAGAAGATTGTGATCCAGAGGGACTGGCAGAGTATACCTTTTGGTGAAGTGGTCTGTGTTTATGAGGATCAGATAAGATAAGTTACAGTTCTCTAAGAACTGATTACTTAGAGCATGGCTGTTTGTGCAGATTTGCAAAATGCCCTACCCATGATTTGATTCCTAATGCTACCTACACATTTTAATATTGGTAATAAAAAACAACAGCAGTTCGTGTGCATTGATGGCTTACTGTTTATGAAGGACTACACTAGACAATTTGCATAGATTGTCTCATTTTAATCTCACATAATGTTATAATTACTCTTATTTTTCAGCTATGGAAAGCTGAAGCTTAAAGAGACAGAGTGACAGGCCCAGGGCTTTAAACGTGGCAAGTAGCAGAGCTAGGATGTAAACCAGGGTAGCGTGATTCCAGAGCCAGTGGTTTTTCTTTTTTTCCTCTTTATTGGAGTATAATTGCTTTACAGTATTGTGTTACTTTCTGCTGTACAACAAAGTGAATCAGCTATATGTATACATATATCCCCATATCCCCTCCCTCTTGAGCCTCCCTCCTACCCTCCCTATCCCACCCCCCCCATCCCACCCCTTTAGGTATTCACAAAGTAACAAGCTCATCTCCCTGTGCTCTGTAGTAGCTTCCCACTAGCCATCTATTTTACATTTGGTAGTGTGTATATGTCAATGCTACTCTCTCACTACATCCCAGCTTTCCCTCCCCCCTCACCCCCAGTGTCCTCAAGTCCATTCTCTACATCTGCATCTCTATCCCTACCCTGCCACTAGGTTCATCGGTACCATTTTTCTAGATTCCATATATATGCGTTAGCATAACATATTTGTTATTCACTTTCTGATTTACTTCATTCTGTATGACAGACTCTGGGTCCATGCACCTCACTACAAATAGCTCAGTTTCATTCCTTTTTATGGCTGAGTAATATTCCATTGTATATATGTGCCACATCTTCTTTATCCATTCATCTGTTGGACATTTAGGTTGCTTCCATGTCCTAGCTATTGTAAATAATGCTGCAATGAACATTGTGGTACATGTGTCTTTTTGAATTATGGTTTTCTCTGGGTATATGCCCAGTAGTGGGATTGCTGGGTCATATGGTAGCTCTACTTTTAGTTTTCTAAGGAACATCCATACTGTTTTCCACAGTGGCTGTATCAATCTGCACTCTCACCAACAGTGCAAGAGGGTTCCCTTTCTCCACACCCTCTCCAGCATTTATTGTTTCTAGATCTTTGGATGATGGCCATTCTGACTGGTGTGAGGTGATACCTCATTGTGGCTTTGACTTGCGTTTCTCTAATGATTAGTGATGTTGAGCATCTTTTTATGTGTTTGTTGGAAATCTGTATGTCTTCTTTGGAGAAATGCCTATTTAGGTCTTCTGCCCATTTTTGAATTGGGTTGTTTGTTTTTTTGATATTGAGCTGCATGAACTGTTTATATATTTTGGAGATTAATCCTTCGTTTGCAAATATTTTCTCCCATTCTGAGGGTTGTCTTTTCATCTTGCAAATAGCTTTTTTTGGTGTGCAGAAGCTTTGGAGTTTCATTAGGGCCCACTTATTTATTTTTGTTTTTATTTCCATTACTCTAGGAGGTGGATCAAAAAAGATCTTGCTATGATTTATGTTGAAGAGTGATCTTCCTATGTGTTCCTCTAGGAGTTTTATAGTGTCTGGCCTTACATTTAAGTCTATATTCCATTTTGAGTTTATTTTTGTGTATAGTATTAGGGAGTGCTCTAATTTTGTTCTTTATCAGAAACAACTAACCTTTTATATGCTTGGTTTTTTTTTAAACCGCTTTATTGGAATATAATTGCTTTACACTGTTGTGCTAGTTTTTTACTGTACAAAAAAGTGAATCAGCTGTATTTATACATATATCCCCATGTCCCCTCCCTCCTGCGACTCCCTCCCACCCTATCTATCCCAGCCCTCTAAGTTGTCACCAGTCGAGTTGATCTCCCTGTGTTATGCAGTAGCTTCCCACTAGCTATCTGTTTTACATTTGGTAGTGTACATATGTCTATGCTACTCTCTCACTTCGTCCCAGCTTCCCCTTCGCCCCCCGCCCCCCAACCCCGTGTCCTCCAGTCCATTCTCTTGATGGCAGTTTTTATTTGCTTTCAGCTTTATGACCAAGGCTGCTAGTTAGGAGAAATATTACTCTATATAAAGAAAGACAAAAACAAAGAAATGTGTTTAAAAATCTGTATTATCCCCAAAGCATAATCCATAAATGAAAAAATGGATACATGGACTTTATTAAAGTCTTAACTTTTGTTCTGTGATAGAAAATTGTAAGTCAAGTTACAGACTGGTATAAAATATTTGCAAATCACATATCTGACAAAAAGGTTTATCCAGAATAAAATTTTTTAAAATTAGTTAATTAATATTTTTATTGGTTGCATTGGGTTTTTCATTGCTGCGTGGAGGCTTTCTCTAATTGTGGTGAGTGGGGGCTACTTCTTGCTGCAGTGCGCGGGCTTCTCACTGTGGTGGCCTCTCCTGCCATGGAACACGGGCGATAGGCGTGCGGGCTTCAGTAGTTGTGGGCTCAGTAGTTGTGGCTTGAGTGCTCTATAGCACAGGCCCAGAAGTTGTGATGCGTGGACCCAGTTGCTTCACGGTATGTGGGATCCTCCTGGACCAGGGATTGAACCTGTGTACCCTGAATTGGCAGGTGGATTCCTAACCCCTGTACCACTAGGGAAGTCCCAGAATAAAATTTTAAACCCTTAAATATCAATAGTGAGAAAATAAACAATACAATGGGCAAAAGGTCTGAATGGACACTTCACCTAGAAGATATACAAATAGCAAATAAAGGAAATGCAAATTAGGCAGATGCAAATCAAAACCGTTAGAGAAATGCAAATTATTATCACAATGGTGATTGTAACCGATGTACCAATCTGATTCAGAATGTCGATCCTGGGGGGGAGGTTGTATGTGGGGGCAAAAGGTGTAAATGGGAAATCTCTGTACTTTTTGTTCAATTTTGCTCTGAATCTAAAAATGCTCTGAGAAATAAAGTAAAAAAAAAAAATCACAATGAGATACCATAATACACCTATTAGAATGTCAAAACAAAACAAAACTGGCAATACCAAATGTTAGCAAGACAGAGCAACTGGAATTTTCATACATTGCTGGTGGGAATGAAAAATGGTATAGCCACTTTGGAAGACACTTTGTTAGTTTCCTACAAAATTAAACATATTTTTACCATATGACTCAGCAATCATACTTCTAGGTATCTATCCAAGAGAAATGAAGACTTGCATTCATACAAAAACCTGTTCCATATATTTATAGCAGCATTATTCAGCATTAATTACGCAAAATTGAAAACAAACCAGTTATTTCATCTGATGGATAAACAGATTGTTGTATATCCACACTGTGGAATACTAATTTATGACAAAAAAGGAACTACCTGTTGATTCCTGCAGTAACATAGGTGCATCTTTTTTTTTAAATCTTTACTGAAGTATAATTGCTTTACAGTATTGTGTCAGTTTCTGCTGTACAACAAAGTGAATCAGCTGTATGTATACATATATCCCCATATCCCCTCCCTCTTGAGCCTCCCTCCCAACCTCCCTATCCCACCCCTTTAAGTCTTCACAAAGCATCAAGCTGGATTGGGTTGTTTGTTTTTTTGATATTGAGCTGCATGAGCTGCTTGTGTATTTTGGAGGTTAATCCTTTGTCAGTTGCTTCATTTACAAATATTTTCTCCCATTCTGAGGGTTGTCTTTTTGTCTTGTTTATGGTTTCCTTTGCTGTGCAAAAGCTTTTAAGTTTCATTAGGTCGCATTTGTTTATTTTTGTTTTTATTTCCATTATTCTGGGAGATGGGTCAAGAAGGATCTTGCTATGATTTACGTCATAGAGTGTTCTGCCTATATTTTCCTTTAAGAGTTTTATAGTGTCCGGTCTTACATTTAGGTCTTTAATCCATTTTGAGTTTATTTTTGTGTATGGTTTTATGTAGTGTTCTAGTTTCCTTCTTTTACATGTAGCTGCATGTAGCTGTCCAGTTGATTCATGCAATAACATAGGTGCATCTTAAAATGCATTTAGCTAAGTGAAAGAAACCAGAGTTAAAAGGGTACATAATGTATGATTCCATTTATATGATAATCTGAAAAAGCAAAACTATAGGAAGGGAAAGAGATCAGTGGGTGCCAGGGTTTGGGGGTGTAGGGAAGTGTTATACCCCCAACGTGTTACACTCCCTCCTACCCGCCCCCTCCCAATACCTTTCTTGCCAGCTCTCACCAAATTAATAGACGTGTTGTTGGTTAGTGTTAATATTTGTTATGATCTGTCAGCTCTCACAGGTAGAAATAAAGGGAACCAATTATCTTCTTAAGACCTATATTATCAGTTTGTTAGCATATAAAGTGCAAGTCAATTAATGAAAGTAAATGCAACTTTATTAACTCTCATATCTTGTGGAAAGTCACAGAAATGCCCTTTTCAGTTAAAAATGGGGAATCATATATTAACAAAACAAAACAAACAAAAAAGCCTTTTCAGTTCACTGGAATTTGCTGGTCATACCAGAAAAACTTTTACTACTGCTAGGTCATTCAGTAGACCATTTGTGTAAGTTAATGATAAATTTTGTGAGCATAATATCTACTTGAGCTTCTTGGACTCTTACAGAAAAGCAATAATCTTGCATTCTAGGCAGCCCAAGATGGAACGTGCTAACAAGAGATAAGTATTTTCTTTCACAAGTATCCTGAAATATTAAATGTTGCAGAGAACAAGATATTAACATACATTTTCAAAAGGCTCATTCAGTTATAGTGCCTCTTTTTCTAATAAATTTAAATCTTTTCATAAACATTAGGTATCATATAACCCTTGTGAAATAGCTTGCTAGAACTAGACATATGCCAGGATTCTAACAGGATTGGATTAACCAAAGTGGAATTTGAACTTCTTTGAGGAATATACATGGGCAGCAAGCTGAATTGTCTAATTCCTAGGATTTATGGGTTTGACCCCAGTCACTCTCTTTCAGTAAACAACATATTCAGTGTAGAAAACCTTACAAAGTATAGCAAAAGATTATAACAATACTATCAGAATTAATACTCTCCAAGATAACTTTATATAGTCTTCCAAACTTTTTCCTGTGCAAACATACATACTTTTGTCTGTCTCCTTTGAAAACAAAAAAAGACTTATTCAATATTATTAAATGTCTTTGTATGTCAGAAAATTTTAATTTCATAGCTGTATAGTATTCCATTGAATACATGGATCATCATTTATTTTACCAATCCTCATTTTTTGAGTCATTGTATCCACTTTTTTGTGATGCATATTCCTATGTTTATGTCTTTGATTGTCTCTCCATTTATTTCCTTACAATACATTCCTGAAAACAGTACTGCCAGTTCAGAGAGTGGTAGTTGTTTTAAGCTTTTTTTTTTTTTAGCAAAAGTAATATATATGTTCATAGTAATAAAAAGTCACAAGGTACAAAAAGTAAAATGCTGTGAATCCCGGCCCCTCCTCAGAGAAAGTATTAGTACTTTCTTGTGTATTCTTCTAGAAATTTTCAGTGCATTTTCAAGCCTATGTAATATGTATCTCTTTTTTTTTCTCTTTACACACATGGGATTATACTATACATATACTATTTTGCACCTTGCAGTTTTCTTTTAACATATTTTGTACATCTTGTATGAAGAAATATAGACCTACTTCATTTTATGAAATGGTTGTATGATGTTTCATTGTGTGGATATGCCATATTTTAATTAGTTCCTTTTTGATTAACATTCAGGTTGTTTTCATCTTGTGCTATAATAAATAGTGCTTCAATGAATATCCTTGTATATGTATCTTTATGAGCCTATCTTCTAGATAAAATTCCTAGATGTGGAATTTATAGATCAAAGGGCAGGTACATTCTAAATTTTGGTAAATAGTGCCAAACTGCCCCCCAGAAAATTTGTACATGTTTATACTTCCACGAATAGCATAAAAAAGTGGTTAGTACTTTTAAAGACTTTTGATACTGCCAAGTTATCCTCTAGAAAAATATCATTTCACACTTGAACTAGCAGTGTAGGAGTGTCTGTCTAACCACACTTATGACAGATATTGTTAAAATTCTTTTTAATCTTTGTCTGTCTGTTATGTGAAAAAGATTGCCCTTTTATGTTTCTCTCCCATGAGTAATGAGACTTTTTGACCATTTGTATTTCTTTGTTTGTGTGTTGCCTGTTTATTTCCGTTGTACATTTTTCTTTTAGGTGTTCACCTTTTTATTACAGATATGTAAGAGGTCTTTGTATATTAAAGATATTCATCATTTGCCTGTCATATATATTGCTAGTCCTCTTTTACAGTTTTTTTAAAATCTTTTATCTGTTTGTATTTTTTTTCCTATGCAGAAGCTTTTACTTTTTATGTATCATGCTTAGAAAGGCCCTCTCTGTCCCAAATTATACTCATTATTGCTTATGCTTTCTTCCAGTACCGTTTGTAGTTTATATATTTAAATCCTTAATTCATACAGAATTTATTTTAGTTTAAGTATATTATATAGGGAAATTATTTTTTTTTTTCAAAATGAATAACTGGTTGTCCCAAAGCCATTTGTTAAGTGAACCACTGTTCCCTCACCTACTTGAAATGCTGTCACTATTTTATATATAATGATATAGAGTTGTATATACATAGACACCCTCCTTATCACTCTTTCAAAATTTGTGTCATCAAATATTTATTCTTTCATATGAACCTTAGGATCATTGTGTCAGCTCCCTACCTCAAAATTCCACCGATTCTCTTAAATTTATAGACTAATTTGGGTAGAATTAACCTCTTTTAACAATATCTTCCTACACATTTCTTATTAACTTTATTACTGAGTATTTAAGATATTTTTAGGTAGATTTAGAGTGCTTTATGAATGGGATCTTTTACCATTCTATTTTCTAGTTGATTATTGTCAATATATAAGCAATTGTGATATATTTAACTGCCAATCTTATTAAACTCACTAATGCCTCTCTGTAGTAACTCAGCCTTAATAAACTCTGTAGTTAGAATGGAATTTCAGGAAAAAAAAATATCATCTAATACACATAAGGTTTCTATAATATGTATAAATTTATATAAATAAATCTGCTTATTTTACTTGCTTTTTTTTTTTTGCTTTTTTTATTAGATCCAAATAACTCTATGATGTAGGTTATGTAGCTATTCATTCCTGTATTATTTAGGGTTATGTTTGTCAACGTATATAGTCTCTGTCTTTACTGTGTTAGAATCTTCAGAGGTGTTTGTTAAAAATGCAGATTCTTTGACATCATTTCTCTGCTAGTGAATAAGATCTTTGGGTGTAGAGTTTGCAAATCCAGAATTTGAAAATTCTCCCCTAGATAATTCTTAAGTACATTGAAGGTTGGGAACCATTGGAGCAAAAACTGTGGCTCTGAGAGCAATTAAATGACTTCCCCGATGTCACATAGGTAATTTATCCTTGACCCCAGGTTTCCTGACTCCAGGTCTAGCACTCACCACGTGTCTGTCTGTTCTGTCTGTGTGATTCCTAAAATAATAATAAAGTTTTCATTTATAGCCACAGAATATAATTCAGGAATAGGTTATTTTCACTTCTTTCCAGTTGTGTTAAAAGTTCTGTTGACTGGGGACTTCCTTGATGGTGCAATGGTTGAGAATCCGCCTGCCAGTGCAGGGGACACACGTTCGATCCCTGGTCTGGGAAGATCTCACATGCTGCGGAGCAACTAAACCCATGTGCCACAACTACTGAGCCTGTGCTCTAGAGCCTGCGTGCCATAACTACTGAGCCCACATGCTGCAACTACTGAAGCCCACACACCTAGAGCCCGGGCTCCACAAAAAGAGAAGCCACCGCAGTGAGAAGACCACGGACTGCAACGGAGATTAGTCCCCGCTCACTGCAACTAGAGAAAGCCCATGTGCAGCAACGAAGACCCAACTCAGCCAAAAAAAGAAAAAAAAAGTTCTGTTGACTGGACATGAGAACTAACGTTACATGGTATATTATCTAAATATAAAATATCTTTATATTAGATACCTAAAGGTTATAAGCATATTAGAATAAATTACTATATTCCTTTGCTTATTAATTAAGTATATTGCACTAAGAGAATTTGTTTCTCTGGGAACAATGTCAACCTATAAGTCTCAGGATGGAAATGATGTGACAGGGTAGAGATCCAGGTCTTTCAGCCTTTTGAATAGAAAGAATGGTCAGAAGAGTGATTTATCAGTTTTACCATTTTAGGCAGGTTCAAATTACTGTAATGTTTTAATTATCAAGGCAGTATAACCTCTAAAGTTATTTTGTCCAAGGCAGATTTATTGGTATTATTTGTTGTTGTTGAGCCTAAAAAGAGAGAGTCTCTCAAAACCAAGCCACCATATTATCTCCTAATGTCGAAATTTTCATTTAATATGCAACCCTCTGTAACTGCTCATTCATATGGTTTTATAAGTAATTTATATGTGTCTTATTTCTAATTTGATAGACTTTCTATACTGCTAGGTTTGAAGAAAACAATTCATTTTGCTTATGGAAATTTTACAAATTCTTTTGTCCCAAATCCATCCCTAAAGTTAGATTATTAGGACATGCTATGTGTTTTCCTTGTTATCCCAAAGATTCTCAACCAGTTTGGGAGCTAGTTTGTTTCTCTTTTTCTGAGAGTATGTATAATTTCCTGATAACAGTTGGATTTTTCTAGTCTTTTAAAACTAATTGTAATGAGATTTGTTGTTGTTGCTGCTTATTTGAAACTCTCCTTCTGTGATTGAAGAAACCTATATCTCAGTTTTTCTTTTTTGCTTCTTTCTAATTTAAGATTAAAGAATTATATTCTGTTCATTATTTTCATGCCCAGCACTGAGAGATTTCCTTTTCCCACACTTCTCTATCAGCCTTCTCTTATTCCTCTTTTCCTCACTTCCTTTATTTTCTGCAATGTCCTTTTTTCTTTGTCACTCTTAACCTTTGCTTGGCTTTAAAAACAGGAACTGTATGTGACCTGCTTCCTCTTGTGTTTGAAAAAAAGCTATCTGCAAATGTCTAAAGCTCTAGAAAAAAATGGATGCATCCAGTTCAAGCAAAGACAGTATGTTTGGTTAATTTTCGCTTTTTCTTTATTATTTTTTCTGAATACTAAAGTAATACATGCTTATTTTATTGAAATTATAATAATACAGATGTATATAAAGTAAAAAAAGAGAGAGTCATCCCCCCAAAGGGTAGTCACTTTTAATAGTTTTATCTCTTTCTAGACCTTTTTCTTCTCATGGATATGCTTCCATGACAGTATATACAGATTTAGCTTATTCTCTTTAACTCTATATAGTCTTGTATAGTATGAATGAATCATAATTTATGTATTTCTTTATTGATAAATCTTTAGACTCCAAGTTTTAACTGTTTTAAGTATGCTTACCCTATACTTTTGAACATCTGTGTTAATATTTTTGTAGGTTATAGTCTTTTAGGTAAAATTGCTAAGTTAAGGGTTATATACATGTGATATCTTGATAGGCATTGCAAAATTGCCCTCCAAAAAAGGCCATAGGGATTTACACTTGATTGACAGGATGGTAAAATATTTTTCTGCATCCTTGACCATATTGAATAGATACATTGGTCTTTTAAGTTTTTGCCACCATGAAAAGCAAAAAACATGATGTCACTGTTTTAGTTTATATCTAATTTGTATTTCCCAAATTTGTATTTTTAGCTAGTTTAAACATCTTTTCATTTAAAAACTCAATTGTATGTTAAATAAAAAAGATTGTAAGCATACACTAATTGTTCAGCAAGAAAATAATGTACATATTAGAAGAAAGCATGTAATCTTTATTCCCTCTTTTCTTGCATATGCTTGGAATAAATTAATGAATGTATGAATTTTGTATGAATTGGTCCTCTTTTCAGGTGCATATAAAGAAATCCCAACCTGTAGATTTCAGCATGTATTGGGCTGATAAGTCAAGTGTCTCCTTCCTATGCTGCTCTCTCACCTGTTATCTTGCTGAACAGGCCACCAGCAAAAGTGACTTAGCTTTGTGGACAATTATGTCATTTCTGGTAGTTGGCTAATTTTTTTGATTTTATGAATCTTTTTTTAACCTGGTGACTGATTAGCTCACTACGATTTAACATCAGCCTGCCATGAGAACGCTATTTATTTTGTGCTTATAGGCCAAAGTCCCTACTTAGGCATATGCACTAAATTGGTCAGAATTACATAATAAAATCACAGAGCCAAATGGCAGCAGAAGTGTAATTTGCCAAATTATCTCAGTAGGTCAACAGTGAAATGATAAGTTGTGAGTCACTAGGATATGTTATCTTCAATGAAACTTCAAAAACTGGGCAGATTCTTCTCTCTCTAGTGATTATAGTACAACACGGCCTTTACATGAGAGATTTTATGTGCTGACCTTTATTAAGACTTCTAGTAAGGTGATATATTATTATATTTCTAACGCTACAAATTATATTTTTTGAAAAGAACAGATATAGGTTTTATTCTGACTTTTACTGTCCATTAAGAGGTGTGATTTAAAATAAATTTACAGGTATAGTAAGATAGACTGCAGTTAACAGTCTTTTTTTCTTAAAGGTTTATTGAGATATAATTGACATACAACATTGTATAAGTTTAAGGTGGACAGCATAATGACTTGACTTACATATATTGCAAAGTGATTACCACAATAAGTTTAATTAACATTCATTACCTCTTATACATACCAGAAAAAAAGAAAAAAATTGTTTTTTTCCTTGTGATGGGGACTTTTAGGATTTACTCTCTTAGCAACTTTCAAATATATCATACAGCAGCGTTAATTATAGTCGTCATATTTTACATTACATCTCTAGTACTTATTCATCTTACAACTGGAGTTTGCACCTTTTGACCACCTTCATTCACTTTCCCTACCCTACCCCTTACCCCCTACCTCTGATAACCAGAACTCTCATCTGTTTTTCTGAGTTTTTGTTTTAAGATTCCACGTATAGTATTTGTCTTTCTCTGTCTGACTTATTTCACTTAGCATAATGCCCCCAAGGTCCATACATGTTGTCACAAATGACAGAATTTCCTTCTTTTATGGCTGAAGAGTATTCTATCATATGTATATATATGTGTGTATCACATTTTCTTTATCCATTTATCTGGTGATAGGTTGTTTCCATGACCTGACTATTGTAAAATAGTGCTGCAATGAGCAAGAAGTGCAGATCTCTCTTTGACATAGTGATTTCATTTCCTCTGGATATATGCCCAGAAGTGCAATTGTTAGGTCATATGGTAATTCTATTGTTAATTTTTTGAGAAACTTCCGTACTATTTTCCATAGTGGATGCACCAGTTAACATTCTCACCAGCAATGTGCAAGGGTTCCCTTTTCTCTACTTCCTCACCAAGATTTATTATCTCTTGTCTTTTTGATGATGAGTTATACTCTTGTAACCTCAAGATCTGTTGATGGGTAGTTCCAACCCCTAAGGTCATCCCATATGTTCGTATATGTTAAAGCTTTTTTCCTTTAGATTTTTCATTTCAATCATAGACATATTTGTCAAAAAAGATGAGGTAATCAAACTTATACTTGCCTGTATTGATAAGAAAACAGTTATGATTTGTAAATTCCTGAAGACATGGGTTTTTTCTTCCCACATCCTCTAGTTTAACGCCTGTGTAAAAATTAAGTAAATGCTGAGTGAATCAGCTTTATTATAAAAACATAAATATTAGCTATTAAAATTTATCAGCATATGTCAAGAACTTTCAAAGTGTTCTTTTTTCATTTATAATATCCTCCCACCCACACACAAACACAGAAAAATGGTCAAATAATTAGCACACAAGAGAAGAAAAGTGAGTGGTTAAGAAATGTATGGAAAGATCATCAACCTCAATAATAATCTAAGAAACATGTAACGAATGAAATATTTTTACCTGCCATATTGCTAAACATTAAAAAGAATACTTGGGTATACAATTATATATATTTGAGTCCTTGCTTTCAATTCTTTTGGATATATACCTAGGAGTAGAATTGCTGGATCATATGGTAATTGTGTTGAACTGCCAAACATTCCTTTCTTTCTTCTTTTTTTTTTTTTTTGCCTGCATTGGGTCTTTGTTGATGTGCATGGGCTTCTTATTGCGGTGGCTTCTCTTGTTGTGGAGCACAGGCTCTAGGCGTGCAGGCTTCAGTAGTTGCAGCACGCAGGCTAAGTAGTTGTGGCATGCAGGCCCTAGAGCACATGGGCTTCAGTAGTTGTGGTGCATGGGCTCAGTAGTTGTGGCTCACAGGCTCAGTAGTTGTGGCTCTTGGGCTCTATAGTGCAGGTTCACTAGTTGTGGTGCATGGCCTCAGTTGCTCTGCAGCATGCGGGATCTTCCCAGACCAGGGATTGAACCCATGTCCCCTGAATTGCAGGCAGATTCTCAACCACTATGCCACCAGGGAAATCCCAGCCAAAGTTTTCCACAGTGAGCGAATCATTTTACATTCTTACTAACAATGCACAAGTGTTCCAAGTTCTCTATATCTTCACCAATGCTTGTTAATTTTGGGTTTTTTTTTTTTTTCTGATTACAGTCATCCTCAATATATATGATATGATATCTCCTTGGGGTTTTGATTTATATTTCCCTAATGGCTACTGACGTTGAAATATTTTCATGTATTTGTTGGCCCTTTATCTTCTTTGGAGAAATGTCTATTTAAATCCTTTGCCCATTTTTCAAGTGGATTTTTTTGTTGTTGAGTTGTACCATTTGTTTATATATTCTGGATATTCAGTCTCTTATCAGATAAATATTTTGTAAATATTTCTTCCATTCTGTGGGTTGTCTTTTCACTCTCTTGATAGCGTCCTTTGATGCATAAAAGTTTTTCATTTTGATGAAGTCCAGTTTACCTATTTTTCCTTTTGTTACTTGTGCTTTCACTGTCATAGCCAAGAAATCATTGCCAAATCCAAATGTCATGAAACTTTCCTACTGTGTTTTCTCCTAAGAGTTTTATAGTTTTCGCTCTTTAAGTTTAGGTCTTTAATCTATTTTTAGTTAATTTTAGTGTATGATGTAAGTAAGCATTTAACTTCATTCTTATGTATGTAGATATCCAGTTTTCCCAGTACCTTTGTTGAAGGGACTGTCCTTTTTCCATTGACTGATCTTGGCACCCTTATTAGAGATCCTTTGACCTTATATGGGAGGGTTTATTTCTGGGCTTCTATTCCATTGGTCTGTATGTCCATTTAATGCCAGTACCACATGGTTTTGATTACAGTAGCATTGCAATATTTTTTGAAACCAGGAGGTATGAGACTTCTGATTTTTTTCTTTTTCAAGATTGTTTTGGCTACTTGGGGTCCCTTGAGATTTCATGTAAATTTTAGGATGAGTTTTTCTGTTTCTGTAAAAAAACCCTTTTGGTTTTGATAGGGATTGCATTGAATCTGTAGATTGTCTTGGATAGTATTGGCATCTTAATAATATGATGTCTTCCAATCTGTGAACACAGGATGTCTTTCCATTTTTTGGTGTCTTCCTTAATTTCTTTTAGCAATGTTTTGTAGTTTTTGGTATTCCGGTCTTTCATCTCCTTGGTTAAGTTTATTCCTAAGTATTTTATTTTTTAATGCTGTTATAAATGGAATTGTTAATTTTCTTTTCAGATTGTTTATTGTCAGTGTCCAGAAGCACAACTGATTTTTGCATGTTGATTTTGCATCTTGGAACATGGCTGAATTCTTTATTTTTTAAAATATGTATTTATTTATTTGGCTGCACCGGGTCTTAGCTGTGGCACATGGGATCCTCGTCGCCACGTGTGAGATCATCACTGTGGCACGTGGTATCTTTTAGTTGTGGCACATGGGATCCCCAGCTGTGGCATGTGGGATCTCTAGTTGCAGCATGTGGGATCTTCAGTTGCGGCATGAGGTCTCCTAGTCATAGCATGCGGGATCCAGTTCCCTGACCAGGGATCGAATCCGGGCACCCTGCATTGGGAGTGTGGAGTCCCAATCACTGGATCGCCAGGGAAGTCCTTGCTGAATTCTTTACCAACTCTAACTTTTTTTTTTCAGTGTAGGGTCTTTAGGAATATAAGATCATGTCATCTGTGAACAGAGATCATATTCCTTTTTCTTTTCCAATTTGGATCCTTTTTTCTCCCCTGTCTAATTGCTCTGGTTAGGACTTCTAGTACTATGTGAGATAGAGGTGGCAAGGTTCAGCATTTTTGTCTTATTCCTGACCTTAGAGGAAAAGCTTTCCAGTATTTTGCCGTTAAGTATGATATTAGTTGGGTGTTTTCACAAATACCCTTTATCAGACTGCAGAAGTTCCCTTCAGTTTTCCATTTTCTGAATTTTTTTTTTAATCATGAAAGTGTGTTGAACTTTGTCAGATGCTTTTTCTGCATCCATTAAGATACTTGTGATTTTTGTCCTTTATTCTAATACCATGGTATATATCATTGATTGATTTTGTTTTCATTGAATTCACTTATTTATCACCTAGTATGTTCCAGGCACTGTGCTAGATGCCGGACCTACTGTCATAAGCAAATGTGGATATTTTCAAATTGTTGTCTAGTACATAGGATCCAGTTCTAGATATCTGTGTTAGATAGAGTATGCCTAAAGATAACCTAACAAATAGACACAAAGTATAGTGGCTTAAACACTGCTCTCTCCCATAAAAGTCTGAGCTGCTAAATGGTTCCAGGGTCTAGGGCAATTCTGTTTCACAAGGTGATCCTGAGATCCTGAGGAATCTTGACAGTGTTGTTCTTGCCCACATGGCCAAAGCCACTAGGGTCACATTCCAGTTTGTGGGAAGAGATAAAAAGCAAGTGGAAAGCAAGAGATCTATGTTCAAGGATATGACCCAGAAATTGCATGTTTCACTCTGTTGCCATCCATCATCCTAACCACAAGTTACATCTGGCTGCAAGGGAATCTGGGAAATTTATTTTTTGCTGAACACCATGTGCCTGTTTAAAGTAGGGAGGTTCTTATAACAATGAGAGGAAGAGGGTGGATTTTTAGGAGACCATTAGTCTCTGAAATAGGAAGTCTTCAGTTTCTGGATCTGATGACTGATATCCAGTTCCTCTTCTTGGTCATGTTTGACTTGTGGGCCCTGCTTCAAATCAGTGTGGGTTTTAGTTCTTGATCCCTCTAAGTTGTGTCCCAGCTAGCTGTATTATATGTATTAGGGCCAACTGATTCTCAAGAAATGCCACAATGTAACATAAATTATGTGATAAATAAGTGGATTAGTGTCCTGCTAGTCTGATACAATCACCTTGTCTTCTTCACCCTGTTTTCCTAAAATCTTCCACACTGTCTGGAACACAAGAGGCACGGAATGAATAATGAACAAATAAATTGCATGTATTGTAGTAGTGGCTCAAATTATGTTCCCTTTTTTCTTATTCTATTTTTGTTAAACTCTGTGAATCACATTATTAGGGACAGGAAGAGAATAGGCATATAGGGCTTTGAATGTTTAGCATAAGAGTTATTGCTTGTTTCTTTTATCTTCTGTTCTTTTTTTTAAAATTGGGATATAGTTGTTTTACAATGTCGTGTTAGTTTCTACTGTACAGTGAAGTGAATCAGCCATATGTACACATGTATCCCCTCTTTTTTGGATTTCCTTCCCTCTTAGGTCACCACAGAGCACTAAGTAGAGTTCCCTGCGCTATACAGTAAGTTCTCATTAGTTATCTATTTTATACATATTAGTGTATATTTGTCAATCCCAATTTCCCAATTCCTCCCACTCCCCCTTTCCTCCCTTGGTGTCCATTTGTTTGTTTTCTATGTTTGTGTCTCTATTTCTGCCTTGCAAACAGGTTGATCTGTACCATTTTTCTAGATTCCACATATATGTGTTAATATATGATATTTGATTTTCTACTTCTGATTTACTTCACTCTGTATGACAGTCTCTAGGTCCATCCATGTCTCTACAAATGTTCCAATTTCGTTCCTTTTTAGGGCTGAGTAATATTCCATTGTATATATGTATCACATTTTCTTTTTTTTTTTTCATTTTATTTATTTATTTATTATTTTTTTGAGGTACACCAAGTTCAATCATATGTATTTATACACATATCCCCGTACTATCTCCCTCCCTCGACTCCCCACCACCCTCCCCGTCCCAGTCCTCTAAGGCATCATCCATCCTCGAGTTGAACTCCCTTTGTTATACAGCAAATTCCCACTGGCTGTTTTACAGTTTGTAGTATATATATGTCTATGCTACTCTCTCACTTTGTCTCAGCTTCCCCTTTACCCCCCGCCCCCTCCCAAACCTCGAGTTCTCCAGTCCATTCTCTGCATCTGTGTCCTTTTTCTTGTCTTGTCACTGAGTTCATCAGTACCATTTTTAGATTCCGTATATATGAGTTAGCATACAATATTTGTCTTTCTCTTTCTGACTTACTTCACTCTGTATGACAGACTCTAGGTCTATCCACCTCATTACATATAGCTCCATCTCATTCCTTTTTATAGCTGAGTAATATTCCATTGTATATATATGCCACATCTTCTTTATCCATTCATTTGTTGATGGGCATTTAGGTTGCTTCCATGTCCTGGCTATTGTAAATAGTGCTGCAATAAACATTGTGGTACATGTTTCTTTTGGGATTATGGTTTTCTTTGGGTATATGCCCAGTAGTGGGATTACTGGATCATATGGGAGTTCTATTTGTAGTTTTTGAAGGAACCTCCAAACTGTTTTCCATAGTGGCTGTACCAACTTACATTCCCACCTACAGTGGAGGAGAGTTCCCTTTTCTCCACACCCTCTCCAACATTTGTGGTTTCCAGATTTTGTGATGATGGCCATTCTGATTGATGTGAGGTGGTACCTCATTGTGGCTTTGACTTGGATTTCTCTGATGATTAGTGATGTTGAGCATCTTTTCATGTGTTTGTTGGCCATCTGTATGTCTTCTTTGGAGAACTGTCTATTTAGATCTTCCGCCCATTTGTGGATTGGGTTATTTGCTTTCTTGGTATTAAGCTGCATGAGCTGCTTGTATATTTTGGAAGTTAATCCTTTGTCCGTTGTTTTGTATCACATTTTCTTTATCCATTCGTCTGTTGATGAGCATTTAGGTTGCTTCCATGACCTGGCTATTGTAAATAGTGCTGCAGTGAACACTGTATGTGTCTTTTTGAATTATCGTTTTCTCTGGGTATATGTCCAGCAGTGGGATTGCTGTGTCATATGGTAGTTCTATTTTTAGTTTTTTAGGGAACCTCCATACTGTTCTCCATAGTGGCTGTCCTAACTTACATTCCCACCAACAGTGCAAGAGTGTTCCCTTTTCTCCACACCCTCTCCAGCATTTATTGTTTGTAGATTTTCTGATGATGGCCATTCTGACTGGTGTGAGGTGATACCTCATTGTAGTTTTGAATTGCATTTCTCTAATGATTAGTGATGTTGAGCAGCTTTTCATGTACCTCTTGGCGATCCGTATGTCTTATTTGGAGAAATGTCTATTTAGGTCTTCTGCCCATTTTTTGATTGGGTTGTTTGTTTTTTTGATATTGACCTGCATGAGCTGTTTGTATATTTTGGAGGTTAATCGTTTGTCAGTTGCTTCATTTGAAAACATTTTCTCCCATTCTGAGGGTTGTCTTTTCATATTGTTTATGGTTTCCTTTGCTGTGCAAAAGCTTGTAAGTTTCCTTAGGTCCCATTTGTTTATTTTTGTTTTTATTCTCGTTACTCTAGGAGGTGGGTCAAAAAACATCTTCCTGTGTTTTATGTCAAAGTGTGTTCTGCCTATGTTTTCCTCTAAGAGTTTTATAGTGTCTGGACTTACATTTAGGTCTTTCATCCATTTTGAGTTTATTTTTGTGTATGGTGTTAGGGAGTGTTTTAACTCATTCTTTTACATGTAGCTGTCCAGTTTTCCCAGCAGCACTTATTGAAGAGACTGTCTTTTCTCCATTGTATATTCTTGCCTCCTTTGTCATAGATTAGTTGGCCATAGGTGCGTGGGATTATATCTGGGCTTTCTATCCTGTTCCATTGATCTATATTTCTGTTTTTGTGCCAGTAGCATACTGTTTTGATTACTGTAGCTTTGTGGTATAGTCTGAAGTTAGGGAGCCTGATTCCTTCAGCTCCATTTTTCTTTCTCAAGATTGCTTTTCCTATTTGAGGTCTTTTATGTTTGCATACAATTTGCAAAAATTTTTTGTTCTAGTTCTGTGAAAAATGCCATTTGTAGTTTGAGAGGGATTGCATTGAATCTGTGGATTGCTTTGCGTAGTATAGTCATTTCCACAATATTGATTCTTCCAATCCAAGAACATGGTATATCTCTCCATCTGTCTGTGTCATCTTTGATTTTTTTCATCAGTGTCTTATAGTTTTCTGAGTACACGTCTTTTACCTCTTAGGGTAGGTTTATTCCTAGGTATTTCATTCTTTTTTTTGCAATGGTAAATGGGATTGTTTCCTTAATTTCTCTTTCTGATCTTTCATTGTTAGTGTATAGGAATGCAAGTGATTTCTGTGCATTAATTCTGTATCCTGCAACTTTACCAAATTCATTGCTTGATTTTTGTATGTTGAACCAACCTTGCATTCCCATGATAAATTCTACTTGGTCATGGTGTATAATCCTTTTTATATGTCGCTGGATTTGGAGTAGTAGCATTTTTCTATTTCTAATATAATTCCATTGTGGGTAGGGAACATACTTTGTTTGACTTGCATCCTTTTGAATTTAGTGAAACTTATTCCGTAACTCAAAATTTGGTCTATCTTGGTTAGTGTTCTATCTGCATTTGAGAAGAAAGTGTAATTCTGCTGATGTTAGGTGGACTATCCTGTTCTTTTCAATCTAGTGAAATTGGCTCGTGGTGTTGAAAAATCTGCTCTGTCTTTGCTGGCTTTCATTAAGAGAGGGGTATTGAGATGTTTGACTATACTTGTAGGTTTTTCTATTTCACCTTGCAGTTCTTTCACTTTTTGTTTCATGAATTTTGAAGCTCTGTCATTAGCTACATAAACATTTAGAATTATTATGTCTTCTTCATTAATTGGCCCCTTTGTCATTATGAAATACTCTTCTTTGCTTTATAGTCTTTGCTCTGAAACATACTTATGTATTAATACAGCCACTTAGCTTTCTTTTGAATAGAGTAGGCATGGTATGTCAATTTGTCTTATTAATTGTGATGATGATTTGTATTGTTTGTTTAAAGTATTTATTTACTGTAAGGTTAATTGAGGAGTATTTTGTACTTATTTATTGCTCATTGGTAAGTATTTTGTAGGTTGGTACTTTGCAGTTATGTAAGTATCCTCTTTCTCATGAAGCTTTTTCACTAGTATTAGCATTCTTGAATGATTTCTTCCTCAGTCAGTTATAACTGTGGTACTTGCCAGATGGTGATTTTCTAACTTCATTATTCTGTCTGCACTAATTAATTGGCATTCTGAAAGGTAGAGTTTCCTTTCTGTAGTATTTGGAAACATATTGAAATAAAATATGTGTCATCACTAACACGAAATGTAGGAGAGCTGTGGTACACAGAATAATAGCCCCACAAAGATGTCTATGTCTGAATCCCTGAAACCTGTGACTACCTTACAAGGTAAAAAGGACTTTGCAGATGTGATTGAGTTGAGTATCTTGAGATGGAAGCATCCTGGATTATCTGGTTGGGCCCAATATGATCACAAAAGTCCTTGTAAAGTAAAAAAGTGTCAGGAGAGTCAGAGAATGAGATGTGCAGGTAGAAGCAGAGGTCAGAGTTGTGCAATTGAGGGCTGGATTCAAGGAATGTACGTAGCTAGAAAAATCAGAAAGGTGGATTCTTCCCTAGAGCCTCCAGATAGGATACAGCCTGCCAATACCTTGATTTTTTTCCTTTTCCCTTGGCGGCAAGATGAAATCCTTTAGTTCCTCTTATTTTCTGTATATTGGAAGTTAGCTCTAAAGGCTTGATTAGATACATGTTAACGATTTTTGGTGAAAATGTTTCATAGGCAGTGCATAATATTCATGATACTAATTTTTTTAAAAAATTTTTATTGGAATACAGTTGATTTACAATGTTGTGTTAGTTCCAGGTGTACAGCAGAGTGAATCAGTTATACATATACATATATCCACTCTTTTTTAGATTCTTTTCCCATATAGGCCATTACAGAGCACTGAGTAGAGTTCTCTGTGCTATACAGTAGGTCCTTATTAGTTATCAGTTTTTAAATATAACAGTGTATACATGTCAATCCCAATCTCCCAATTTATCCCTCCCCCCTGCTTACCCCCTGGTAATCATACATTTGTTTTCTACATCTGTAACTTTGTTTCTGTTTTGTAAATAAGTTCATTTGTACCCTTCTTTTTTAGATTTCCACATATAAGCGATATCATGTATTTGTCTTTGTCTGACTTACTTCACTCATTATGACAATCTCTAGGTCCATCCATGTTGCTGCAAATGGCATTATCGTGATACTAATATTGATCACTGAGTAAAGGTGGACTTTCCTCCCTTCACCCCACTTCACCCAGTGAGACTTATTTTGGATTACTGACCTCAAGGATTGTAAGATAATACATTTGTGGCAGTCTGTTATAGCAGCAAAAGGAAACTGATGAAAGGGGAATGCGAAATGGAGTTAATGTGTTTTGAAAGTTTTTCCACTATCCTGGCAGAGATAGAAGTTCTAATTTAAGGTAGACTGTAATAAATCAAGGAGACATGTGATCTCTAGGGTACTAAAAGAGTAATGTTTAAAAACTGTAACAAGCTATTACACGGGAAAAGGGGAATAATGAAAGATATTGATTAATGCAAAATAAAGCAAGGAAGGAGAAAAATGCTCAAAGAATACTTGGGCCAAATAGAAAGACATCAAGAAGATAGGTATAAACCCCCCAATATTAGTAATTTTATTAAATGTAAATGCACCCCATATTACAGTTCAGAGAAGAGCTTGTGAGAAGGATTTATTATTGTGATTATCATTTTTGGCTGTGTTTGGGTCTTCATTGCTGTGCCTGGGCTTTTCTCTACTTGTGGCGACTGGGGACTACTTTTCATTGCAGTGTGAGGGCTTGTCAATGCGGTGGCTTCTCTTGTTGCAGAGCACACGAGCTTTAGGCGCATGGGCTCAGTTGTTGTGGCACGCAGGGCCTAGAGCACGCAGGCTTAAGTGGGTGTAGCATGTGGGCTCAGTAGTTGTGGTGCACAGGCTTTAGGGCACATGGGCTTCAATAGTTGTGATAGGTGGGCTCAGTAGTTGTGGCTTGCAGGCTCTAGAGCACAGGCTCAGTAGTTATGGTGCACAGGCTTAGTTGCTCTACAGCATGTCAGATCTTCCTGGACCAGGGATCAAACCCATGTCCCCTGCATTGGCAGGTGGATTCTTAACGACTCCACCACCAGGGTAGTCTGGAGAAGGATTTTAAAAACCAACTAAATGCTATTCACGGATGTAACATACAGTTTATATGTCATTCATAGAAAAGTTAAGAATAAAAGTATAAAAAATAGTTTATGCAGATACTTCCAAAAGATGTCCGGTGTGGCCATACTATTGGAGAGGAGAATACTTTATAATGATAAAACGATTAATTCAACAGATAGACATAATATTCCTAACTTTTTATGTAGGTATTGCATAGCATAAAAACGTCTGAGACAAAAATTGGCAGAACTAAAAGGGGAAATAGGTCCATAATTATAGTTGGGGATTTTAATACACCTCTCTCAATAACTGATATAACAGCCTTTCCACAAGGAAAATATGAGGTCCAAGTGGCTTCCCTGGTGAATTCTTCCAGTTACTAAAGAGCTAATACCAATCTAACACTAAACTTTTCTAGAGAACTGAAAAATAATGAATAGTTTCCAATTCTTTTTGTGGAATGAGTGTAACCTTTATACCCAAACCTGATAAGAACATTACATGTAAAAAATTTCTTTCAATAAATAGTAGCAGGTCAATTCAGTATCCACATGGGGAAAAATGAGCCTGACTTCTACCTCATATTGTATACGAAATGTAGTTCCAGGTGGATCATGCACCTAACTTTAAAAGGTAAAATAATGATTCTAGAATAGCACTGCCCAATAGAAATAAAATGTGAGCCACACATGTAATTTAAATTTTTCTAATAGCCGCAATAAAAAAGGGAAATGGGAAATTAATTTTTTAATAATATTTTATATCTATCTTTAATATATCTTAGTGGAATGTAATACCATAATGAGTTGATGTCCATGATCCATTTAAACTTAAGTAAACAATTCGTGTGACTTTACTTTTTCTTTTTCTTTTTTTGATATATATTTATTTTTTTATTATTATTATTATTTTGCTGCATTGGGTCTTCGTTGCTGCGTGTGGGCTTTTTCTAGTTGCAGCGAGGGCTACTCTTTGTTGCAGTGCACTGGGCTTCTTATCGCGGTGGCTTCTTGTTGCAGAGCATGGGTTCTAGGCCCACGGGCTTCAGTAGTTGCAGCACAGGGGCTCAGTAGTTTTGGCACGTGGACCCTAGAGCATGCGGGCTTCAGTGGTTGTGGTGTGCAGGCTCAGTAGTTGTGGCTTGCGGGCTCTAGAGTGCAGGCTCAGTAGTTGTGGCACACGGGCTTAGTTGCTCTGTGGCATGTGGGATCTTCCCGGACCAGGCATTGAAGCCGTGTCCCCTGCATTGGCAGGCGAATTCTTAACCACTGCACCACTAGGGAAGTCCCTGGAAAATTAATTTTAATAATGTATTTTATTTAACTTATATAAAAGATATTGTCTTTCAATATTTAATCAGTATACACTTATTGAAATAGTTTGCATTCTTTTTTTCTACTACATCTTTGAAATCCAATATATATATTTTCATTTATAGCACATCTCATTTTTGACTAGGAAAGTTTCAGGTGCTTGATAGCTACATTGTATTGGACAGCATAGATACAGAACATTTCCAATATTGCAGAAACTTCTATTGAACAGTGCTGCTCTTGTCCCGCCTTCTGGATTTTTCTGATTGTTTCCTCATATTGTCATTTAACATGATCCTTTATTCCCTCTTATTTCCTGTACATTGGAAGTTAGAGGTAGCTTCCAATGTAGGTTAAGGATTCTTGGTGAGAATACTTTGTAGGTGGTGCATAGGAGGCATATAATGCCTGGTTGTTTCACTATCAGTGATACTAATATTGATCACTAAGTTAAGATGGACTTGCTCCTTTGAGTTTTCATTTTGCAATCAAGAGAAAAGTAAAGAGTATCGGGAAAATATCTCAGAATGTTTGTAGTTTCCCACTGTTTTTGGTCTTCTGACCAGGAAGAAATCACTTTCCCCCTTTCAGCTTTCTTATCTCACAGGAGAATTCAGAGTTGGTTTGTCTGTCCATCTAGTCAAAAGACCATCCACCCAACAACAACAACAACAACAACAACAACAAATGCTTATTGAACAACTGCTTTGGGTGTCTCTTTCTCTCTTGGGGTGTCTCTCCTTCCAATCTGGTTTTCTCCCCAGTTCATATTTAGAATACTCGAAATGGATTATTTTCATCTAAGTAAGAGGGAAAAAAGTAGAGGCCACATGTTTATGGTGTAGCCTTATCTGTCACTAGTTAGAGTCCCTATGGAGAAGCAAAAACGTGATTATCTTTGGATCGGTGTTTGGCTAAGTATATGTGATTTTGGCTGATGCCATTAATCTCTGACTTTTTATTATATAGTAATAATACTTATTATATAACTATAAGTAATACTTATATAGCAATAACTAGTACTAGGTTTTTTTTTTTTTAGGTTGTTGTTTATATACATTTGCCTAGTTTAAAATAGGGATAATTTCCTACTTAAATTTTCCTGAGATTTCATGCAGTTTCATTGCTCCTAAATGTATTACAAGTTATTTTATTCTTGTGTGGGAGACATTTATATAAATGCTTAGGTGGGTTAAGGACAAGTATTTGTTTATAGGACATTTGTTTTTATAAAATTAATTAAGTAATTAATTTGGCTGTGTCAGGTCTTAGTTGCAGCTCTCTAGCTCCTTAGTTGCAGCAGGCAGGCTCCTTAGTTTTGGCATGTGAACTCTTGGTTGTGGCATGCATGTGGGATCTAGTGCCCTGAACAGATATTGAACCCCAGGCCCCCTGCATTGGGAACGTGGAGTCTTAACCTCTGCACCACCAGGGAAGTCCTGAGGACAAGTATTTGATTAAGTAACTTCATCACATGGCATGCAGGATCTTCAACCCATGCCCCCTGCAGTGGAAGCTTGGAGTCTTAACCACTGGACTGCCAGGGAAGTCCCTGAATAAGTAACTTTTAATGATAGAGTTCAGTCCCTCTGCTATTACTTTCCAAAGTAGATAGAACAGACAAATTGTTCAGGGCACTAGAGTAACATGTTCCTAGAGTCTAGATATTGCCCACATCATCTTTACTGGTCAGTCTACTTTGTTGTGGTAATTGTGGCTAGTATTGCTTCATTATTATTTGGCTATTCATTTATAGTGCTGAAAGCACAATATTGTACCCTTTAGTAAACTCTACCCCTTTAGTATACTCTAACTAGCTTTAGGAAAAAGTTTATAGAAGTATGCTTAAATCTGAAAGCTGGGCTTCTGAAGAACTGATGTAAATGAAATTTACAACATTTCCTTTTTTATATCCACTCTAAAAATAAGCATGTTGAGCCAAGAACATTTACTACTGACCAGTTGTTACGTCTTGTTTTTTTTTTTTTTTTTTTTTTTTTTGGCCAAGCCATGCAGCTTTCAGGATCTCAGTTCCTTGACCAGGGATTGAACCTGGCCCACGGCAGTGAAGGTGCCAAGTCCTAACCACTGGACTGCCAGGGAATTCCCACATCTTCTTATCCTGATCCCTTGGAACTCATTCCAAGTTCTTGTATTAACCTAGTAAACTAACCAGTCATAAAATAGAGCTGAAAACATAATGTTTCACATTTAAAGTATATATTGTAATGAGTTCTTGTCATGAAATCAGAATGTAGAAGAAATTGTCAAGAAAAATTGTAAGAATGCATTGTAAGTGAAATAAAATAACAATGAAATGGCTAATAATGAAAGGTTATGGCTTTCCAACTATCTCATATTTCAGTTTTAATTCACTAATTCTTTATTGAAATTTCTGAGATGTAAAAAAGAAGTGCATTATTGGTGGGAATGAAAAATGGTACAGTCGCTGTGGAAAACAGTATGGTGATTCCTAAAAAAAATTAAATGTGGAGTTACCAAATGATCCAGCAATTCCAAGTCTAAGTATATACCCCAAAGAATTAAAAGCAGTGACTTAAAACAGATATTTGTATAACAGTGGTTATAGCAGCATTATTCACAATAGCACAAAGGTAGAAACAACCTAAAGGTATATTAGAAGATGAGTAGATAAACAAAATATGGTATATACATACAGTGCAATGTTATTCAGCCTTAAAAAGGAATAACATTCTGACATGTGATATAGCATGGGTAAACCTTTAAGATATTGTGCTAGGTGAAATACACCAGACAAAAAAGGACAAATGATTCTATTTATATGAGGAACCTAGAGTAGTAAATTCATAGAGTCAGAAAGTAGAGTGGTGGTTCCCAGGGGGTGGGTAGAGGAGAAATGGGTAATTAGTGCTTAATGAGTACAGTTTCAGTTTAGGAAGATGAGCAAGTTCTGGAGATGGGTGGTGGTGATGGTTGCACAACAGTGTGAATGTACTTAATGCTACTAAACTGTACACTTAAAACTGGTTAAAATGGCCCTGGCTCATAGGTGCCTCCAGCCCTCTAATTCTAAAGGAATTAGAAAAAGAAGAACAAACAAAGTGCAAAATCAGCAGAAGGAAGCAAATAATAAAGATAAGAGTGGAAATGAATAAAATAAAGACCAAAGAAACAACAGAAAAGATCAGTGAAACCAAGAACAAAGCTGGAGGTACCATACTCCCTGACTTCAGACAATACTACAAAGCTACAGTAATCCAAACAGTATGGTACTGGCACAAAACAGACACACAGATCCATCGAACAGAATAGAGAGCCCAGAAATAAATCCACAGTTATATGGTCAATTAATCTATGACTAAGGAGGCAAGAATATACAATGGGGAAAAATAGTGTCTTCAGTAAGTGCTGTTGGGAAAACTGGGCAGCTACATATAAGAGAATGAAACTTGAGCATTTCCTCACACCATATACAAAAATAAACTCAAAATGGATTAAAGACCTAAATGTAAGCTCTAAAACCATAAAATTCCTAAGAGAAAGCATAGGCAGTATTCTCATTGACATTGGTCTTATGAATATTTTTTGGATCTGTCTTTTCAGGCAAGGGAAACAAATGCAAAAATTTTAAAATGGGAGCTGACCAAACTTAAAAGCTTTTGCACAGAGTAGGAAACCATCAACAAAATAAAGAGACAACCTTAAATGGGAGAAGAGATTTGCAAGCAATATGTCTGATAAGGTGTTAAATCCCAAATATATAAAGAACTCATACAACTGAATATTTTAAAAAATAAATTCGATTAAAAAATGGGCAGAGGACTTGAATAGGCATTTTTCCCAAAGAAGACATACAGATGGCCCACAGACATGTGAAAAAATGCTCAACATCACTAACCCTCAGGGAAATGCATATCAAAACCACAATGGAATATCACCTCATACTTGTCATAATGGCTGTCATCAAAAAGACAAGAAATAACAAGTATTGGCTAGGATGCGCAGAAAAGGGAACTCTCATTCACTGCTGGTGGGAGTGTAAATTGGTATAGCCACCGTGGAAAACAATATAAAAGTTCCTCAAAATATTAAAAACAGAACTACCATGTGATCCAGCAGTGCCACTTCTAGGTATTTATCCAAAGAAAATGAAAACATCAATATTAAAATATATATATATGCACCTCAGTGTTCTTAGCAGCATTATTTGAAATAGCCAATATATTGAAGCAACCTAAGTGTCCATCAACAGATGAATGGATAATGAAGATGTTATATATATATGTATATATACACGTATATATACACACACAATGGAATATTAGCCATAAAAAAAGAAATTTTGCTGTTTGTGACAACATGGATGGACCTGGGGGGTATTATGCTTTGTGAAATAACTGAGAAAGACAAATATTGTATATTTTTACTTATATGTGGAATCCAAAAACTAAAACACATGAACAAATAGAACAGAACCAGATGCACAGATATAGAGAATAAACTAGTGTTTACCAGAGGGGAAAAGGGTGGGAGGAGGGGCAAAATAGCTGAAGGGGATTAAGAGGTATAAACTACTAGCTATAAAATAAATAGGTCACAGAGATGTAATGTTCAGCACAGGAAACATAGTCAATATTTTATGACAAATTTTTATGGAATATATTTTATGAAAATACTGAATTACTATCTTGTATACCTGAAACTAATATAATATTGTAAGTCAACTATACTTTAATTAAAAAAATAGTTAAAATGATCAATTTTATATTATGTGTATTTTACCATACACACACACACACACACACACTTTTACAAAGTATCTGCCTTTCTCCAGAAATAGTAATTTTGCTAAGCCCATAAATACTTTTAGAGGAAGAAGAAATATTGTATAAAACTATGTGATGAAAATCATCTCTGACTTCCACTGAGGATTCTGAATGGAAACAACTTAAAAAATAGCATAACATATTGGACATAGCCATTGTAATAGGCCATTGCAACATTTCGTGGCTTTATAGGACAAACAGGGAAAATTCAATGAAGGGAAGAAAATTCTTTAAAGTCTAAATTTCAGTGATGTTCTTGTTAGGGATACACATTCACAATCCTACCTTGTTATTCAACTGTTTGTAAAAATTGGCTGATGACAGGTCTTAGTCAAGGCTGAAAATGTAAATTATTGGGGCCCTTTAAAACAAAATGGAATCAGGTACTTTTTTGCCCTCTTTGCTCTGTGGTATATTCTAGCGTCTTCCTTCATAGAAGAGAGAAACATAGTAGAAATTCTCCATCCAGTGGTTGGTCAGTTGAAAAAAGGAACCATAATAACTATGTATATATAGCCTATTCATTTTGTAAAAGCCTAGAACATATATTCATTCATTCTCCAATATTTATATGTAGGGCCAAGGCTTTTTCCTTGTATATGGGTCCTTCCGCCTTTTCTTTCTTGTATAAACCACATCCATATTGTTTCATTCCAGGTTTCCAGATTTCCAATTTCTAGTTTGTTTTCATGAAATTAGAGAACAGAATTTTTAGATTTTTATGATTTCTCTCCCCCCCCATTCTGTTAAAGTTGTTTCATGTGCAGGTATTTTAGCAGTTTACTGCTCACCTTTATTGACTCTTTGTAAAGCATTCACCTTTGTTTTCATAGAAATAATAACTCTTTTATACTCATGTTTCATCAGTTTACATAATATTTAATTAAATCACATGATTAAAAAGTTCAGTGGGCATAAACAGGCTTGGGAGCAAACATAACTGAAACTAAGTATGTCAACACACTACTGGTGGGACAGAGTGGTCATGTGAATATTTTGGTGATAGAATGGAGACTATCAGTTAATCCATTGGTGGTAGGTTAAGAGAACTTTTTGTAGAGTGAAAATTTGCTTTCTCTTACTTAATGTATCCTGGACATTTTTCCCATCAGTAAATGGAGATCTACATCATTGTTTTTAATGGCCACATGGTATTTATTATACATGTATTATGCTGAGTTTTTGCTTGCAAACAAGATAAAGCAGTTCAGTTCATTTAATCAGACAAGGAATTTATTGGTAGGCTATTAAGATTGTTTATAGAGTCAACAGGAAAGATGGTCAACCAGACTTGGAAAAATGGGCAGGAACCCAGGGAGGCTAAAACAGCCAAGGTCACGCCCCCTACGAACAGTCTGGTGAGGACCTCTCCAGTGGCACTCGCTTTCTCAGGACTTTTGCCACCACCATTGCTGGCATCTTGACTCTGTTGCTGCAGCTGCTGCGAATTCTCTTTAACTGTCACTGTATTTGTGTCACTTTCTCAGAATTCAAAACCCTTGGCATCTGCCCAGCCAGATCAATGATCACTTAGCAGTATCTCAGCTTCAAGGATGAAGGGAAAGGGAGTATCTCCTCCTCCCACTTTGGCTTCAGTAGTTGGGGCAGAGTCCTACTGCCTGTTACCAAGACACTCACTCACAGCAGGGGATTTCCTTAACCTAGGGTGTGTGTTGGGACCATGGGTAGCCAAAAATATGACAACTATCTGTATAAGTTTGGATCCACTTAAAGTTTACTTAACCAATGCTCTACTGTAAAAAATGTAGGTTGTTTCCTATTTTGTTGTTTTAAGCTAGGTGGTAAGAGACACATTTTACTAATGCAGTAGGTGGAAAACACTGTATCTTAGTTGTTTTAATTTAAACTTTAAATGTAAATATTTATAGGTTTATTGGAATTTTGGATTTCTTATTGTGTCAATTGTCTGACATATTAAATATATGGTCTTTTTTGAGATATAATTTACATGTCATAAAATTCAGTATACTTTTATGTGTGTAATTCAGGGGTTTTTTAGTGTATTCACAGACTTGTGCAACCATTACTACTTTCTAATTCCAGAACATCTCATCACCCCAGAAAGAAACTCCATGCGTATATATTTTTGTAATTTGCTTACTTGAGTTTTTCTTTTTTGCCACATGACATTTTAAAAATTCATACAAATTAAATTTAAAAATCTTTTCCCTTTATGGTTTCTGATTTTGGCTTAGGCTTAGAAAGGCTTTCCCCATCCCAAGTTTTGTTGTTGCTGTTGTTGTTAAATTATTATCCATGTTTATAGCATTAATTTTTTTTTTACGTTTCAGTCTTTGACTCATTTAGAAATTAATTTTGGAGTGAGGTGGGATTTAAACGTGTTTACCTCACATGGTTAGCATATTATGGCAACACCACTTATTTATTTCCCCATTGATTTGAAATACTTCCCTTATTATATACTAAATTCTTATATATATATACATATGTCTGTTTCTGGGACTTTATGTTCCATTGCAAAGAATATGTCTATTCTGACATTAGTAATATTGTACACATGAAACATATAATGTTATAAACCAATTAAAAAAATAAAACTTTTAAAGACACTTTAATATCTGGTAGGGTAAATCATATTATTATCCTTGTTAGTGATGGTTTTTATAAAATTAATGACATACCTGAAAAGTTTAGTCAAACTGAGTCATCATTTTCAGCCTTATCAAACATTTATCATTTATTTTATAGTTTATTCTTAGTTATAGCAAATATAAAATAAGTGCTTTTTCAACTTACTCTACATAGTGGTTAAGTACTGTCAGTTGTTCTTAGTTTTCATAGGATTTAATTTTTTTCATCAGTGGTTGGGGCTCTATTTTGTCTTAGAACTAAAATTGTAAGATGGATTTTTCCTTACGAAGAGAGCTATAGCATTACAAGTGGTCCATGATTTACCTACAGATTGTATGTGACAAGCTTGAAACAGATGATTGTTTTGATGGGGGAAAAAGCATTCCAACTACCAATCTTAGAATCTAAGATAGACTACTGTACCAAGACCATATTTAACCCATATATTGTTGAAAAGTACTTGACACATTTTAATGTTAAGTAGTTGAATCCTACTTCCCTCTACTTTCCAGGGATAAAACTGGCCTTGTCTGAGGCAAGAAAAGTGTCACCCATACTAAAAATATGTTTTTTCCTCTAGTCTATTATTGACAAGGCAGCAAATGTTCAGTTCCTGGTGGAAAGGCAGCTGGTAACTTCAGGTCTGTTTTTCAGTTTCTGAGTAACTTGTCCCTTCACCTGTGTTCTTTGCAGGGTAACAATATTTTTCAAGCATTTTCCTCACCCTACCCCCACCTTCGGCTGGTTTGTTTTCTTTTATACCTTTTGCAAACATTGCCCTATTAAGTTATTCCCTTTGAGGCTATTGTTAGCTTTAGACTTCAGCTTAAATTGGCTGTACGAGCATAGGTAAGTCTGAGTGTTAGGTCCCTTAATTTTATTTTTTTAAAGTAATTAATTAATTAATTGCCTGTGTTGGGTCTTCATTGCTGCACACGGGCTTTCTCTAGTTGCGGCAAGCAGGGCTACTCTTGGTTTTGGTGTGCGGGCTCCTCATTGCTGTGGCTTCTCTTGTTGCAGAGCATGGGCTCTAGGTGTGTGGGCTTCAGTAGTTGTGGCACATGGGCTCAATAGTTGTAGCTCATGGGCTCTAGAGTGCAGGCTCAATAGTTGTGGCGCACGGGCTTAGTTGCTCCGTGGCATATGGGATCTTCCTGGACCAGGGATTGAACCCATGTCCCCTGCATTGGCAGGCGGATTCTTAACCACTGTGCCACCTAGGAAGTCTCAACTTCCTTAATTTTAAAAGGAGACAACTACCTTATTGATATTGCAGGATTGTTGTGAAATTACATATATGAAAATTTTGTCAACTGTGCAATGCTATAGGAATCTGAAATATGTGTAGTTATCACAAGGACAACTCTTTTGTAAGAGACAGTGATTAGTCCAGGAGTCACAAAAATGGCCAGCAAAGCACATTGCCTTTTCCTAATTTGAATGTTCTGGTCTTTTTTGACCTTACCAGTATGTTTGAAGTACTGACTCCTAATCTTTTGGGAATGGTCAAATGAAAAGAACAATTATGTTTTGAAACATTACACTTGTCTACTGCAGCTGTTTCATCTGGAATCCTAGTTTTCTGTTTGTATAATGACAGTTGTCTGATGAAAGAGATTAGACACTCAGTATTTTGCAAACAAGTTAAGGAATAAGATCAGTGTTCATTTTAAAGGTTCACACAATTTAAATGAGGTGTTTTATATAAAATAATAAAGATGCTAATGCTTTCCCGTTGTTTTCAATTTAGAGGTAGTAGATTTTTATTTTATTTTATTTTATTTTATTTTATTTTAATTTTATTTTATTTTATTTTATTATTTTATTTATTTTTTGGACCAGAGTTATTTAATTAGGTTCCTTGTAAGAAGTTTAGAACATTACTTTGTGAGGATAAATTCCATTGGTGAGAACAAACACAGAGCGGAGGTAGCCCTGGAGCTGAGGAACAGCTTTGATTCTTCGCAGAATTTGTGAGTCCACAGCTTTCTGATCAATCTTGCACTGCTCTGTAATTTTATATCTCTCTTTCTGTGTCGAAGATCTCATCTTCCTTGTGCCTGGGCTTATGCAGCTTCTTCTTCTTGAAGTAAGTATCAGTGAGATGTTCTGGGATTTTCACACCATTGATATCAATTTTGGTGGAGGTGGCAATGACACATTTCTGGTGTAGTTCTATGCAGAGGAACTCGATTGAGGGACAGAGGCCCAGTCACAAGTAGCAAGACACTGCTCAGTTGCTTCAGGAAAATGACCCTCTTGCCTCTGTGGCATCCAGTGAGGGTGATGAGAATGGTCCCAGGAGTGATGCTGGCGCACATTTTCTCACGTGCTTACTGAAGGGCTTTTTGCTGTGACTCAACAGCTTTTGAGGCACATCTTCAGTAGGATAATACCTAGGCATTTTGCAAAGTTTAACCACCCGGGTACCACTATTCTTGTCACCAACAACTGGTTTTGTGACAGTAGCAAGAACCTTCACCTTCTTCTTTTGAACCTTGGATTTAGCTGCTGAGTATTTCCTCTTGTACAAGGCCTTTCTGGAATACATAGCCGATCGGGAATATCTGCCAATTCCTCTGACCAGGGCAGGTTTTCGGCTGCAGTGGGGCTTCCCCTTCTTAATCTGCTTCCCCTTTTTAACCTTGCCACCAGCATCAGCCTTCTCGGCTTCAGGTTTTTTCTCCTTAGTATCTGGCTTCTCAGTCTTTTCACCCACCATCTTGCAAGATGGGAAAGAGAGGTGGTAGATTTTAAATAAAAGCAAATGGGTAGGAAAAAAACTAATAAAAATATTAAAAAAATTTTAGAAGTTAAATTGATTTTGAAATTTATGTACTCTGAAGGCAACTAGTTCAATGTTGTTTGCATAGCTAGAAATCATCAGTTTGCTTAACAAAACAGGGGTGTTTTTATAGCCCTGGTATAATAGACTGGGTGATTTCTGTCTGTTTATATGTATAAGTTTATCATTGGTCTCACTTATTGAATTATTTCAATTTTGGTAACTTTTCTCTTAATTTCTGCACATTTCCTATATTTTTTTCTTCTTTATTTCTCCCTAAAGTGGGCTGGGTTTTTAAAAAATCTTTTTTCCTCCATCTTTGTTGAGGTATAATTGACAAATAGAAATTGTATATACTTAAGTTGTACAGTGTGATATTTTGATATACATATACATTGTGATATGATTACTGCAGTCAAGCTCATTAACATATCCATCACCTCACATAGTTACCGTTTTTTGTTGTTGAGCACAATTAAGATCTTTCAGCAAGTAAAAAGTTATTAACTGTAGTCATCATGCTGTACATTAGATTTCCAGAGTTTATTCATCCTGCATAATTGAAACTATGTACCCTTTGACCAACATTTCCCCATTTCCCCCACTCCCGAGCCTCTGATAACCACCATTCTTGTCTCTGTTTCTAAGAGTTCGACTTTAGATTCCACATGTAAGTGAGATCATGCAGTTTTTGTCTTTCCATGTCTGGCTTATTTCACTTAGCATAGTGTCCTCCAGGTTCATTCATTTATTTTCCTTTTAAAAGTTCTTATAATGAAATAACTTAGGTCTACAAAGAGTATAGGAAACCCTATAACATGTGTGTGTATCCACTACTCAGCCTAAGAAATTAAACATTACATATACATAGTTGAAGTTTCCCTTTGTGTTCCAATTGCATCCCTTTCCTCCTCCCCTAACTCCTGAATTTGGAGTTTATTATTCCTATGCATATTTTTTATATTTTAGCTAACACTACTAAATATGTGTGCATACAAAAACAATATGTGGTATTGTTTTACATTTTTAGACTTTTGTCTCATGAAACTTTTTATCTCCTTACCTATGTTTGTAAGATTTATCCATGTTGCTACTTGTAGCCCTAGTTTGGAGTTTTTCAGCCTCTGTTTTGTTGACATTTGGGGCCAGATAATTCTTTGTTATGAGGAGCTTTCTTGTCCATTATAAGATGTTTAGCAATAAACCAGTAGCACTTTCCCCTCCACCCCCCACACCAGTTGTGATAACAATAAATGTCTCCAGACATTGCCCAATGTCCCTTTCATGGTGAAATATCCCCTCCTCCCAGTGAGAACCACTATTTTAGTTTATTTTAACTACTGTGTCATGCTCTATATCACCACTTATTTTTCCATTTACCAGTTGACAGACATTTAGATTATTTCCAAAGTTTTTCTTTGTTTGTTTTTTTTGCAATGAGCATTCTTGTTCATGTGTCCTTGTACACATATGAGATTTTCTCTAGGGTAATATGCCTAGGAATGAAAATGTTGAGTTCTAGTATATGCATATCTTCAACTCTACCAGATATTGCCAACCAGGTTCCATAATGGTTGTAGTAATTTACACTCTCACCAGCTGAATAAGGGAGATCCTGTTGCTCCACATTCTCATTAACACTGGTATTGTCAGATTTTGAAATTTTTTCTACCTGATGGATGTAAATGATATTAATTGTGGTTTTAATTTGTATTTTCTTGATTACTGTAGTGATAAAAAATTATCCATGTAGAGCTGTATCCAAAAAAAATTAAATTTTACTGTATAATTTATTAGGAATCCGGAAACCTTTCTCAAATTATGAGGACTCATTATTTTAGGGAGATTTAAAAATAATGTTTGAGCTTCTTTAATCAGCTTTAAAAAGTAGTTTTGAGCAATCAGACTTCATACGTGTCATGTTTGTTTGTACTCAACTTCTGCAGTTTCTGTTTCCAAACCAGAGATGATGATCTAGTCATAATACTGTTCTTCCTCTTAGAAAATGTTATTACTAATAGTAATTACCATCTGTGTTTAGGGAGTGGCTCAAAATACTTTAATAACTAGAAGCTATTTCCCTCAGTGTTGTTAGATGCTCTTTTTTTCAGAGTCACCTCATTGCTAATAGCTGCATGCCGGATTTGTTTCTTTGATGTTGTCATCTCCCATAAACATACATTTTTTTTCCCACACCATATGAAATTGTTTATGCTCTTACTCTGTTTTCTGAGTCATTTTGCTAAATGCAATGGGAGGTTACAAAAGATGTTCTTGACTTTGTACCTTTTTGAGACATTTAAAATTCAAAAGATGGACATAGCATATATTACAAAGTCAATTAGAGTTGTGTGTGTTATATTTTATATATATATATAAATATTATATATATAAAATAGAGTACTATAAGGGGGATGAAATTCCTCTGAGGTTTTGAGTGTAAGGTCAAATTTAAGTATAGTTTTTTTTAAAAAAATGAATTTATTTATTTATTGGCTGCATTGGGTCTTCGTTGCTGCACATGGGCTTTCAACTCGTTGCGGCGAGCAGGGGTTACTTTTCATTGTAGTGCTCGGGCTCCTTATTGCGGGCTCTAGATGCGTGGACTTCAGTAGTTGTGGTACATGGGCTCAGTAGTTGTGGCTCATGGACTCTAGAGTGCAGGCTCAATAGTTGTGGCACACGGGCTTAGTTGTTCTATGGCATGTGGGATCTTCCCGGACCAGGGATTGAACCCGTGTCCCCTGCATTGGCAGGCAGATCCTTTTCTTTTTTTTTTAAAGAACTTTTACTGAGATACAATTAACATACAATAAACTGCATATATTTAGAGTGTACAATTTGGTATCCCAATCTCCCAGTTCATTCCCCCCCAACCCTCCCCGCTTTCCCCACTTGGTGTCCATATGTTTGTTCTCTACATCTGTGTCTCTATTTCTGCCTTGCACACCAGTTGATTTGTACCATTTTTCTATATTCCGCATATATGTGTTAATATACAATATTTGTTTTTCTCTTTCTGACTCACTTCACTCTGTTTGACAGTCTCTAGGTCCATCCATGTCTCTACAAATGTCCCAGTTTCATTCCTTTTTACAGCTGAGTAATATTCCATTGTATATATGTACCACATCTTTTTTATCCATTCATCAGTTGATGGACATTTAGGTTGTTTCCACGTGGCAGGCAGATTCTTAACCAGTGAGCCACCTAGGAAATCCTAAGTATAGTTTTGAAGAAAAAATGCAGGTGAATTATAAAGGCAGGGGCAATAGATATTATTCATAGGTGATTAGACATTGCTTAAATTAGGATATAGTGGGAAAAGTGGCGGTATTAATGTAATTTTCATTCATGCTCAGTATTTCTTTCCTCCCTAATACGTATTTCCTGGGTGAATTATCCAGTCACTTTAAAAGTGCCTTTCTGCTTAACTAGTCTTTTGCAGTTCCTCAGTAAGCCTGAGAGACGCTCCAATACTTTGGTCTGGGGCATACCCCATAATACAACTGTATTTCAATTTGATGTTCCTAACTAACCAGGTAAACTAGCCTTCATTTGCTGAGTGTATTGTATTCCAAAAGTTTGTTACCAATTCTGTTTTTTGAACTTGACAGTTTCTTATAAAACAATTTAGTCAATTTTGGCAGTGTACCTAGATCAGCCCTCAAAAGCCCCATTTTGACCCATAACACATTTGATCCATATAGGTACTAAGTCTGAATGTTCTGACCTTGAGGCAGGCAGCCATGGGCTACAGGAGGAAAGAGGAAGCATCTCCTTTTTTTAGGCACAGGACTAATGGTAGGCAAAATTTTGATAAGATCTGTTTGTCTTAGACATTATTTGACTTCCCTTTTCATACTTATTATTGCCTCCCAGTGACCCTTTCCCTAGTGGTAGCCCCTAATGCCTTCATGCTTGCCTTAAGTACCCCACCTTGCACTTTTCACCTGGGCCTGTGAGTTCCTTACATCCCAAGGATCCTTTGCTCACAATTACCTACCTTTCCTGTCCCATTTGGGCTTCTCTTCTATTGCAGTAGCTGATCATACCTAGATATTAGGAGGTGTAATTCCAGCTATTAGCGCCTTAAACTATCAAAGAGGATTTTGTATTTTAAAAAGAGGATACAATGTCTATTAAGACAGCTGACCTAGATTCTTCAAAAAGTTACTTGGGGGGAAAGAGATATGGGAGAGAGGCTATTCTAAATTAAATGAGACAGAAGAGACACAACCAAATACAGAGAGTGAACCTTGTCTGGATCCTGATTTGGAAAAAAATAAAAGCTGTAAAGGATGTTCTTGGGACATTTAGGAAAATTTAAATAGAGAATTTGTATTAAAGGATGTACAATGATTAATTTTCTTAGCTGTGATCGTAGTATTGTGGTTATGCAAGAGTCCTTATTCTTTGGAAATGCATGCTGAAGTATTATGATCTCTAAAACTTACAAATAGTTTAAGAAAAATAGAGCAAATATAGCAAAATGTTAACAATTGTTGAATTCATGCAGAGGATATACAGATAATACAGTGAACATGTATTATTTCACCTTTTATGTGTGGTTGAAATTTTTCACAATAAAGATTTGGAAAACAAGGAAGGTATTCATTGATATAATAATCTTTAAATTGTAAAATTTCATGCAATGGAGAATTCAGGCAATGTGGAGAACTTCTTTTTGAGCTGGAGTAACTAGTTCTAGCTCCTGTAAACTAATTCATTTCTACTACTTCCTCCATATTCCACTTATTCATTCAGAGATTCAGATATTATCCTATTGACAGCAGCTGCTCTGGCTAGAGGAGGGAAAACAGAGTTTATGAGGGCAATGACGGCTTATTTTTACATATAGGTTATAAGTCATAAATTACCAGAATGTGAAAATCTTTGGCAGTGTTGTTCATTAGAGATCATTATTTTTTTGACTTTGAATAAAGGCTGTTTCAAGTCATTAAAAATAAAAGTTAGACAAAATGTATTTTTTACATTGAATATATATTGTAAGTCTCTCTATGTAAAAATAGACAGTAATTTAATACTAATTTCATAAGAGGGATCAGTGGACATAACTGAATTGTTAAGTGTTGTATTTGGAATAACTTTAGCTCTAACTTCAAAAGTAAATAACAAAAATGGACTAATAATTATGAATCTATTTCAGATCAAATCACACTATAAGTTACAGTTTTTCTGTAATTAATGCCAGTTGAAATTAAGACTGAGAATGATGCACCTAGTGATGGATTTTTCTTTCAACTTTTCTAAGATTTTTACATTTTAAAGATGGATATAGAAAACAGTATGGAGGTTGTTGAAAAAAATTAAAAAACAGAACTATCATGTGATCCAGCAGTTCCACTTCTGGTTATTTATCCAAGGGAAATGAAATCACTCTCTCAAAGATATTTGCACCCCCATAGTCATTGCAGCATTATTTACAATAGCCAAGACATGGAAACAATCAATGTCCATTGATGGATGAAAAGATAAAGAAAATGTGATACGCATATACACATTATTCAGCCATAAAAATGAAGGAAATCCTGCCACTTGTGACAACATGGATGGACCTTGAAGGCATTATGCTAAGTGAAATAAGTCAGACAGAGAAAGACAAATACTGTATGGGCTCACTTATGTGTGGAATCTGAAAAAACCTGAACTCATAGACACAGAGAACAGATTGATGGGTTGGTTACCAGAGGTAGGGGGTGGTGAGTGGGTAAAATGAATGAAGGTGGTTAAAAGGTATAAACTTCCAGTTATAAGATAAATAAGGCCTGAGAATATAATGTACGTCAGGGTGACCATAGTTAGCAATATTGTATTGTATATTTGAAGGTTGCTAAGAGAGTAGATCTTAAAAGCTCTCATTGCAGGAAAAAAATTTTGTTTGTAATATGTACATGTATCAAATCATTATATTGTACACCTAAAACTAATACAATGTTATATGTCAATTATATCTCAATAAAATGGCAATTTCATATGATTCAAACTAATTATCAGTGAAAAAAACAAAGATTCCTGCCTTCCTAGAATTTTCATTTTTTAAAATATTTTTTAATGCCTCATTGGTTTTTTGTTGTTGTTGTTTTGTAATTAATTAATTGATTTATTGGCTGCGTTGGGTCCTTGTTACTGCACGTGGGCTTTCTCTAGTTGTGGCGTGCAGGGGCTACTCTTCATTGCGGTGGCTTCTCTTGTTGCAGAGCACGGGCTCTAGGCACACAGGCTTCAGTAATTGTGGCATGTGGGCTCAGTAGCTGTGGCTTGTGGGCTCAGTAGTTGTGGCTCATGGGCTTAGTTGCTCCACGGCATGTGGGATCTTCCAGGCCCAGGCAATGAACCCGTGTCCCCTGCATTGGCAGGCGGATTCTTAACCACTGCGCCACCAGGAAAGTCTCGAATTTTAATTTTAGTGGGAAGTATGTTGCAGTGTAACAAATTATTCCAAAATTTAATTGCTTAAAACAACCAACAATTATTATCTCACAGTTTCTGTGGGTCATGAATTTGGGAATGGTTTAGCTGGGTGGTTCTGGCTCAGGGTCTTTCATGAAGTTGTAAGTCTGTATGTCAGCTGAGGCTACAGGCACCTAAAGACAACTGAGTCTGAAAGATCAGCTTCCAGGATAGTTTAATCACCTGGTTATTGGCAGGAGACCTTATGTCTTTGCTGGTTATTGACAGGAGGCCTCAATTTCTCACCATGTGAACCTCTCTATAAGGCTGCTTGAATGTTCTCATGACATTGGCAGGTGGCTTCCCCTAGATGGTGTGATTCAAGAGAGAGGACAAGGAGGAAGCCACAATGATTTTTCCCCCTCCTACAGTGTATTTTATGGCCAGTCTTTGAAGTCACACCTTGTCTCTTCCACTATTGACTTGGAAGCCACACTCAGAGAGAGAGGAGTTAAATTCCACCCCTTGAAGAGAGGAGTAACAGAATTTGTGAACACATTTTATTTTTTATTTATTTATTTATTTATTTTGTGAACACATTTTAAAATCACCACAGTAAGGCAGATAACAAGCAATAAACATAGTAAGTAAATTATGGAGTTTATTAGAAGGTTATAAGTTCTATGAAAATAAGGGAAAAATAGATCAAAGGTAAGGGGAATCACAGTATGTGTGTGTGGAAGGGATGTGGGATGCAGTTTTCAACAGGGTGGTCAGTGTAAGACTCATTAGGAAGATTAGATTTGAGTAAAGACTTGAAAGAGATGAGGAAGGAAGCTAAGTAGATATCTAAGAGAAGAAAGTCCTAAATCAAAGGAATAGTTAACCCAAAGGCACTGGGATGGGAGTAAAATGAGGTGAGAGAAAAGAATGTTAACCATATTTTATTAGGAGTGCATTTTCAGTTGGGGAGGTGGGAAGGTTGAGGAAGGATTCTTTTTTTTTTTTTTAACTTGAAGCTTTTTTGGTTGTTTTTTTTTTTTTTTTTTTTTTATAAGTTTATTTATTTATTTAATTTACTTTTTTTTTGGCTACGTTGGGTCTTCGTTGCTGCACACGGGCTTTCTCTAGTTGCTGTGAGTGGGGGCTACTCTTCATTGTGGTGCGAGGGCTCATTGTAGTGGATTCTCTTGTTGTGGAGCACAGGCTCTAGGCACGTGGGCTTCAATAGTTGTGGCTCACGGGCTCTAGGGCACAGGCTCAATAGTTGTGGCGCACAGGCTTAGTTGCTCCGTGGCATGTGGAATCTTCCCAGAGCAGGGCTCGAACCTGTGTCCCCTGCATTGACAGGCGGATTCTTAACCACTGCGCCACCTAGGAAGTCCCTTGGTTGTTTTTTGTTATTTAAATTTTTATTTTATATTGGAGCATAGTTGATTAACAATGTTGTGTTTGTTTCAGGTGTACCACTAAGTGATTGAGTTATACGCATACATGTATCTATTCTTTTTCAAGTTCTTTTCCCATTTAGGTTATCACATACTTAAGCATAGTTCCCTGTGCTGTACAGTAGATCCTTGTTGGTTACCTATTTTAAATATAGTATTGAGTACATGTCAATCCCAAACTTCCAGTCTATCCCTCCCCCGCACCCTTCCCTCCTGGTAACCATAAGTTTGTTCTCTAAGTCTGTTTCTGTTTTATAATAAGTTTATTTGTATCATTTTTTAAGATTCTTCATGTAAGTGACATCATGTGATATTTTTCTTACTCTGTCTGACTAACTTCACTTAGTATGATCATCTCTAAGTCCATCCATGTTGCTGCAAATGGCATTATTTCTTTCTTTTTTATAGCTGAATAGTATTCCATTGTATATATGTACTACATCTTTATCCATTCATCTGTTGATGGACATTTAGGTTGTTTCCATGTCTTGGCTATTGTAAACAGCACTGCAATGAACCTTGGGGTACCTGTAAGAGGAAGGATTATTTCCATGGCTGAAATTAATAAGTTCATGTTTCTAATAGGAATGTAAAGAAGAAATCAAAATGGAACCAAGTGCGAGTGTGAATTCTGTCACCATCTCTGTTGAGGGGATGACATGTAGTTCCTGTGTTTGGACTATTGAACAGCAGATTGGAAAACTGAATGGTGTACATCACATTAAAGTAAGTTACTCCTTGGAAATCAGTGAAGTCAAATGCTGTTGACTGGAATTGTTCTGGGAAATTACTTCTAACACTGAGATAGATGCAGACACACTGACACATATGACATAAATACTATCATACTTCTAACCTGAAAGCTAAATGAGTTTTCTTTGGCCCAATAACTTATTTTTTTGTTAAAAAATAATAAATAATACATTTTTAAAATTTAAAAATATCATAAGATGGAATCTACGTTATGGTTGTATATTTATCAATATATATTTTATAAGTATATAGATGCCTATATACTTTTTACTACTCTTAATCTCATATTGATCTAAAATACATGTTTTCAGAGGAAGGATTGTGGGGTTTCTTTCTCTTTTATAGCATGACAATTACTATGTTTAGTAATAATGTATTCTTCCCTAAGAACATGCATACAAAGTGTAATTTTCTAAACATTTTCACTTTAATTTTTAATTGCAAAAATAAAATTGACTTTTGTTAGACTGTCTTAACACATTCCTGCTATAATTCATCTCAGAATCCTACTTAGTGAAAAAAGAGTGATTTATTTGTGTATTCTAATTTTTGTGCAGTGAACATGAATTAATATAATTATTATAAATAAATAGGAAAAGCTAAACTTTGGCTTTTGTGTTTAGAATGTGATAAATAAAAGTACCAAAGTCGACACAAGACTACCCCAAAGGGAACAAAATGACACCATGCTCCCTCATATCCTGTAAAAAATGTGTTTGAATGTTTCCTGTGCTCATTTTTTTGACTTAGATATAGTATGTTAAAGCTGCATGGGGTCTTAGATACGACTTAAATAGTCTAACCCCCTCACTTTACAGATCAACAGACTGAAGCCCAGATAAAGAAGTGACCTCTGCTAAATTACACAGCTACCTAATACCAAACAAAACTAGAACTCAAGTTCCATGATTCCTGGGCCAGTATGTTTTGTGGTCATACAGTGTCTACAGATGCAGTTTAATTTGCATATGGTCCTCAAACTTGTGATCTCCAGTTTATTCTCTCACATAACTTCTAAAAAAATGCAGCCTGGTTTTTTTCATCTTAAAGGTTCCTCCTACCACCAAATTGCTGTTGTAGCTCTGTATCACTAGTCTCTATAAATTCTCTTCAGAATAGTTCTAATATTTTTAGTATGAGACACCTTGAATTATATTTTATTTGTCACTACTTTTTTAATCTTTCTGTTTCCATGTTCATAAAAATGTCTTTGATTTTAAAGCCTTCGGGATTAAAAAAAATGTTTTAATTAAGTCCAGCTATCTCAGCCCCAGAACTATTGACATTTTGGGCTGGATAATTCTTTGTTTTGGGGGGTTGCTCTGTGCTTTGTAGGATGTTTAGCAGCACCCTGGCCTCTACCCACCAGATGCCAGTAGCCTCTTCTCTCACCTGTAACAACCAAAAATGTCTCCAAGACGTTGCCAGTGTCCCCTAGGGGTGAAATTGCCTTCAGTTGAGGATCACTTCTGTAGTCCATTTTCAGAGAACCTACTGTGCACCCTTTGGCTTTTCAGTTAATATGTGATGATTTGAATTGATTTATCAAACAGGCTCTTGTGCCCCTTTCTCTTCATATTAGCTTTTTATGGTTCTTTTCTGCTAGTTACAGGTATTGTGAACTGTGGTTCTCAAACCACAGCATGAGAATCACCTGGAGGGCTTGTAAAACATAGATTGCTGGGTTACACGCCCACAGTTTCTGTTTTAGTAGATCTGAATGAGGCCTGAGAATTTGCATTCCTAATGAGTACCCAGTTAATGCTAAAGGTGCTGGTCCTGTGACCACAGTTTGAGAACCACTGTATTGAATGAGCTGTACTTACACTAAAGATTGTCATTTATCTGAAATTTAAATTTAACTGAGTCTGTCCTGTATTTTTATTTGCTAAATCTGGTAACCCTTCTTTGAAATCATCCTTCCCCTTTACTTTCAGCCCCTCATCACCACTGATTTATTTTTTGTTCCTGTAAGTTTTACTTTTTAAAAACTGCCATGTAAATGGAATCATATATTATATAGTCTTTTGAGTCTGGCTTCATTCACTTGGCATTATGCATTTGAGGTTTGTCCATGTTGTTGCATGTATCACTGGTTCTTTCCTTTTTATTGCTGAGGAGTATTCCATTGTGTGGATGTACCAAAGTTTGTTTACCTGTTCACCTGCTGAGAGACACTGGATTGTTTCCACTTTCTTTTGTGATTATGAAAAACAGTGCTCTGAATGTTCACATCCAAAACTTATATGTGGACATAAGTTTTAATTTCTCTTGGGCAGATTCCTAGTATTGGATTTGTTTCCATCATATGGTAAGTGTATGTTTAACTTTTTGAGACACCGGCAAATGATTTACCACAGTGGCTATACTATTTTATCTTCCCACAAACAATGTTTGAGAATTCCACTTTTCTCACAGTCTCTCCAACACTTTGGATTAACAGTCTTTTTAGTTATAGTCATTCTAGTGGGTATGTAGTGGTATCTCACTAATTCTCATTCCCTTAATGGCTAATGATATTGAGCATCTTTTCATGTTCTTATTAGGCCTCTGTATACCTTCTTTGGTAAAATGTCTGTCAAACCTTTTGTGAAACTTTTAGCTGGGAGTTTTGCTTTCTTATTATTCAATTTTGATTCTTTTCTATATATTCTGAATAAAGTCTTCTCTTAGATATGTGTTTTGCAAATATTTTTTCCAGTCTGTGGCTTGTCTTTTTAATCTCTTAAAAGTGTCTTTTCCAAAGTAACAGTTTTTACTTTTGATGAATTCCAGTTTATCTACTTTTTTTCCTTTGTAGAGTATGCTTTTGGTGTCATATCTAAGAAATCTTGGTCTCACCCAAGATCACAAAGATTTTTCTCCTATGTCTTCTAAAAGTTTTTCATTTTAGGTTTTACATTTATATCTATTATCCATTTTGAATTAATGTGTATACATTATGAAGTATGGGTTGAGGTTATTTTTTTTAATATGGATGTCCAGTTTTCCAAGCAGCTCTATTTGTTGAAAAGTTTATTTTTTCTCCATTGAATTGCCTTTACACCTTTGTTGAAAATCAGTTTACCATATATTTATGGATATATTTCTGGATGCTCTGTTCTGTTCATTGATCTGTGTATCTGTCCTTTGGGCAATAAATACCATACAGTCTTGATTGTTGTAGCTTTATAATCTTATTTTTTTTTGAGCAGAAAAACATTTATTGCAGGGCCCAGCAAGGAGAATGGGTGGCTCATGATCGAAAAACCTTATTAAATCCCCAGTGGTTTTCATGGAAAAGTTTTTAACACGCAAAATTTGAGGTGAGGGCTTCAGTGTGTGTCACTTTCTTCTGATTGGTGGATGGTGAGGTAACAGGGTGGTGCTTCAGGAATCTCGTGCTCATCCTGAAGTTACCATCCTCCACCTGGTTGGGGGCCATAGTTCCTGGTCTCAGGACTTAATGAAGCTCAGGTTCTTTACGTACTGTCGAAGAAAGAATTCATTGAGAGACAAAGTGATAGGTAAGAAGTGGATTTACTTAGAGAGATACACATTCCATAGACAGAATGCAGTCTGTCTCAAAAGGCGAGAGCAGACTATAATAAATCAAAATCAGGCAGTATAATTTCCCAACTTTGGTTTTTTTCAAAATTCTTTTGGCTATTCCATTTTCTTTCCCTTTACATATAAACTTTACAATTAGTATATAGGTTTCTACAAAAATATCTGCTGGGATTTTTCTTTTAAACTGGTTGCTTTCTTTTTTAAAAAATATTTATTTATATATTTATTTATTTATTTATTTATTTATTTTTTTGGCTGCATTGGATCTTAGTTGCGTCACATGGGATCTTGGTTGGGATCTTCATTGCAGTATGTGGGATTCTCCGCTGTGGCACGCGGGCTCCTCATTGCGGTACACAGGCTTCTTTCTAGTTGTGGTGCATGGGCTCAGTAGTTGCGGTGCTCAGGATATCTAGTTGTGGTCCAGGAGCTCCAAAGCACATGGGCTCTGTAGTTGTGGCATGCAGGCTCTCTAGTTTTGGCTCATGTGTGCAGTAGTTATGGTGCACCGGCTTAGTTACCCTGTGGCATGTGGGACCTTAGTTTCCTGACCAGGGATCAAACACCATGTCCCTGCATTGGAAGGTGGATTCTTAACCACTGGACCACCAGGGAAGTCCCTCTGCTGGGATTTTGATTGGGATTGTGTTGATTCTGTAGATCCATTTGGATGAATTAACATCTTAATATTGAGTATTCAAACCTGTGCACATGATATATCTCTCTATTTAGGTATTCCTTGATTTCTTTTATCAGGGATCTATAGTTTTCAGTGTGCAGATCCTCCATATATTTTGTTAGACGTATATTCAAGCATTTTCTGTTTTTAGATGGTGTTTAAATGGTACTTTTTTTTTTTTAAATTTCAGTTTCAGTTCTTCATTACGAACTTACAGAAACGCAGTTGATTTTTCTATGTTGACTTTGTATCCTGAACTTTGCTCAACTAACATTAAATCTATTAGCTTTTTTTAATTGATTCTTTGGGATTTTCTACATAAGGAATTATGTCATCAGGGCACAAAAATAGTTTTCTTTCTTTCTTTCTAGTCTTTATATCTTTTATTTCTTTTCTGTCTACAACCTCTATTACAGTTTTTTTTTAAAGCTCCTTATTGGAGTATCATTGCTTTACACTGTTGTGCCAGTTTCTGCTGCACAACAAAGTGAATCAGATGTATTTATACATATATCCCCATATTCCCTCCTTCCTGTGAATCCTTCCTGCCCTCCCTATCCCAGCCCTCTAAGTCATCACCCATCATCGAGTTGATCTCCCTGTATTATGCAGCAGCTTCCCACTGGCTATCTATTTTACATTTGGTAGTGTATGTATGTCTATGCTGCTCTCTTACTTCGTCCAAGCTTCCCCTTCAACCCCCACCCCATGTCCATTCTTTACATCTGCATCTTTATTCTTGCCCTGTCACTAGGTTCATCAGTACCATTTTTTTAGATTCCATCTATATGAGATAGCATACGGTTATTTGTGTTTCTCTTTCTGGCTTACTTCACTCTGTATGACAGACTCTAGGTCCATTCACCTCATTACAAATAACTCAATTCCATTCCTTTTGGTGGCTGAGTAATAGTCCATTGTATATACATGCCACATCTTCTTTATCCATTCATATGTTGATGGGTATTTAGGTTGCTTCCATATCCTGGCTATTGTAAATAGTGCTGCAATGAACATTGGGGTGCATGTTTCTTTTTGGATTATGGTTTTCTCAGGGTATATGCGCAGGAGTGGGATTGCTGGGTCATATGGTAGTTCTATTTTTAGTTTTTTAAGGAACCTCCATACGATTTTCCTTAGAGGCTGTACCAATTTACATTCCCACCAACAGTGCAGGAGGGTTCTCTTTTCTCCACACCCTCTCCAACATTTATTGTTTCTAGATGTTTTGATGATGGCCATCCTGACTGCTGTGGGGTGATACCTCATTGTGGCTTTGGCTTGCATTTCTCTGATGATTAGTTATGTTGAGCATCTTTTCATGTGTCTGTTAGCTATCTGCATGTTTTCTTTGGAGAAATGTCTATTTAGGTCTTGCACCCATTTTTGGATTGGGTTATTTGCTTTTTTGATATTGAGCTGAATAAGCTGCTTATATGTTTGAAGATTAATCCTTTGTCAGTTTCTTTGTTGGCAACTGTTTGCTCCCATTCTGAGGGTTGTCTTCTTGTCTTGTTTATGGTTTCTTTTTGCTGTGCAAAAGCTTTTAAGTTTCATTAGGTCCCATTTGATTATTTTTTATTTTATTTCCATGATTCTAGGAGGTGGGTCAAAAAGAATATTGCTTTGATTTATGTCATAGAGTGTTCTTCCTATGTTTTCCTCTAGGAGTTTTATAGTGTCTGGCCTTACATTTAGCTCTTTAATCCATTTTGAGTTTATTTGTGTGTATGGTGTTAGAAAATGTTCTAATCTCATTCTTTTACATGTAGCTGTCCAGTTTTTATAGCACCACTTATTGAAGAGGCTGTCTTTTCTCCATTGTATATTCTTGCCTCCTTTGTCAAAGATAAGGTGTCCATATGTGCTTGGGTTTATCTCTGAGCTCTCTATCCTGTTCCATTGATCTATATTTCTGTTGTTGTGCCAGTGCCATACTGTCTTGATCACTGTAGCCTTGTAGTATAGTTTGAAGTCAGGGAGCCTGATTCATCCAGCTCCGTCTTTCCTTCTCAAGATTACTTTGGCTATTCAGGGTCTTTTGCATTTCCATTCAAATCATAAAATTTCTTGTTCTAGTTCTGTGAAAAATGCCATTGGTAATTTGATAGGGATTGCATTGAATCTGTAAATTGCTTTGGGTAGTATAGTCATTTTCACAATGTTGATTCTTCCAATCCAAGAATATGGTATCTGCCTCCATCTGTTTGTATTGTCTTTGATTTCTTTCATCAGTGTCTTATAGTTTTCTGCATACCGGTCTTTTCCCTCTTTAGGCAGGTTTATTCCTAGGTATTTTATTCTTTTTGTTGCAGTGGTAAATGAGAATGTTTCCTTAATTTCTCTTTCTGCTCTTTCGTTGTTAGTGTATAGGAATGCAAGAGATTTCTGTGCATTAATTTTATATCCTGCTACTTTACTAAATTCTTCAATGAGCGCTAGGAGTTTTCTGGTAGCATCTTTAGGATTTTCTATGTATGATATCATGTCATCTGCAAAGAGTGACAATTTTACTTCTTTTCCAATTTGGATTCCTTTTATTTCATTTTCTTCTCTGAGTGCTGTAGCTAAAACTTCCAAAATTATGTTGAGTAATAGTGGTGAGAGTGGGCACCCTTGTCTTTTATCTCTTCTTAGAGGTAATGCATTCAGGTTTTCACCATTGAGAATGATGTTGGCCATTGGTTTGTCATATGTGGTTTTATTATGTTGAGGTAATTTCCTTCTATGCCCATTTTCTGGAGAGTTTTTATCATAAATGGCTGTTGAATTTTGTGAAAAGCTTTTTCTGTGTCTATTAAGATGACCATATGGTTTTTATCCTTCAGTTTGTTACTATGATGTATCCCATTGATTGATTTGCGTATATTGAAGAATCCTTGCGTTCCAGGGATAAACCCCACTTGATTATGGTGTATGATTTTTTTAATGTGCTGTTAGAGTCTGTTTGTTAGTATTTTGTTGAGGATTTTTGCATCTATATTCATCAGGGATATTGGTCTCTAATTTTCTTTTTTTGTGTGACCTCTTTGGTTTTGGTATCAGGGTGATGGTGGCCTCATAGAATGAGTTTGGGAGTGTTCCTCCTTCAGCTCTGTTTTGGGAGAGTTTGAGAAGGATAGGTGTTAGCTCTTCTCTAAATGTTTGTTAGAATTCGCCTGTGAAGCCATCTGGCCCTGGGCTTTGGTTTGTTGGGAGATTTTTAATCACAGTCTCAATTTCAGTGCTTGTGATTGGTCTGTTCATATTTTCTATCTCTTCCTGGCTCAGTCTTGGAAGATTGTACTTTTCTAAGAATTTATCCATTTCTTCCAGGTTATCCTATTTTTTGGCATATAGTTGCTTGTAGTGGTCTCTCATGATCTTTTATATTTCTGCGGTGTTGGTTGTTCTTTTTCATTTCTGATTTTGTTAATTTGTGTGTTCTCCCTTTTTTTCCTCATGAATGTGGCTAATAATATATCAAGTTTGTTTATCTTCTCAAAGAACTAGTTTTTAGTTTTTTTGATCTTTACTATTTTTTCCTTCATTTCTTTTTCATTTATTTCTGCTCTGATCTTTATGTTTTCTTTCCTCTGCTTACTTTGGGTTTTTTGGTTCTTCTTTCTCTAATCGTTTTAGGTATAAGATTAGTTTTTTTTTTTTAATTTATTTATTTTTTGTCTGTGTTGTATTTTCATTGCTGCACACTGGCTTTCTCTAGTTGCACGCAGTGGGGGCTGATCTTCATTGCTGCACATGGGCTCCTCATTGCAGTGTCTTTGCTTGTTGTGGAGCATCGGCTCTAGGTGTGTGGGCTTCACTAATTGTGACACATGGGCTCAATAGTTTTGGCTCACAAGGTTAGTTGCTCTGTGGCATGTGGGATCTTCCTGGAGCAGGGATCAAACCTGTTTCTGCTGCATTGGCAGGCGGTTTCTTACCCACTGCACCACCTAGATAGTGCCTGGTTTTGGTGTTTCTTCAAGATTTTTCTTCTTTCTTGAGGTAGGATTGTATTGCTCTAAACTTCCCTGTTAGTGCTGCTTTTGCTGCATCCCATAGGTTTTGGGTCGTCATGTTTTCATTGTCATTTGTTTCTAGGTATTTTTTGATTTCCTCTTTGGTTTCTGCAGTGACTTCTTGGTTGTTTAATAGCGTGCTGTTTAGCCTCCATGTGACTGTTTTTCTTACAGTTTTTTTCCTGTAATTGATATCTAGTCTCATGGCATTGTGGTTGGAGAAAACACTTGATATGATTTCAGTTTTCTTGAATTTACTGAGGCTTGATTTGTGACCCAAGATGTGATCTATCCTGGAGAATGTTCTGTGTACAGTTGAGAAGAAAGTGTATTCTGTAGTTATTGGATGGAATGTCCTATAAATATCAATTAAGTCAAGATGGTCTAATGTGTCCTTTAATGCTTGTGTTTCCTTATTTATTTTCTGTTTGGATGATCTGTGCATTGGTGTAAGTGGAGTGTTAAAATATCCTACTATTATTGTGTTACTGTCGATGTCCCCTTTTATGGCTGTTAGTATTTGCCTTATGTATTGAGGTGCTCCTATGTTGGGTGCATAGATGTTTACAATTGTTATATCTTCTTTTTGGATTGATCCTTTGATCATTATGTAGTGTCCTTCCTTGTCTCTTGTAATCGTCTTTACTTTAACATCTAATTTGTCTGATATGAGTGTTGCTACTCCAACTTCTTTTGACTTCAGTTTGCTTGGAATATTTTTTCTATCCCCTTACTTTCAGTCTGTATGTGTCCCTATGTCTGAAGTGGTTTCTTCTGGACAGCATATAGAAGGGTCTTGTTTTTGTATCCATTCAGCCAGTCTGTGTCTTTTGGTTGGAGCATTTAATCCATTTACATTTAAGGTAGTTATTGACATGTATGTTCCTATTATCATTTTCTTAATTGTTTTCAGTTTGTTTTTGTAGGTCTTTTCCTTTTCTTATGTTTCCTTCCTAGGGATGTTTCTTTATCAATTGTTGTAAGGCTGGTTTGGTGGTGCTGAATTCTTTTTAACTTTTGCTTGTCTGTAAAGCTTTTGAGTTCTCTGTCAAATCTGAATGAGATCCTTGCTGGGTAGTGTATTCTTGGCTGTAGGTTTTTCTCTTTGAAGACTTTAATTATCTCCTGCCACTCCCTTCTGGCCTGCAGAGTTTCTGCAGAGAGATCAGCTGTTATCCTTATCAGTTTTCCCTTATATGCTATTTGTTGCTTTTCTCTTGCTGCTTTTAATATTTTTTCATTGTGTTTAGTTTTTGTTAGTTTGATTAATATGTGTCCCGGTGTGTTTCACCTTGGGTTTATTCTGTTTGGGACCCTGTGCTTCTGTATGGGACTCTTGCTAGTTCCTTTCCCATGTTGGGGAAGTTTTCTACTATAATCTCTTCAAATATTTTCTCAGACCCTTTCTTTTTTTCTTCTTCCACTGGGATGCCTATAATTCGAATGTTGCTGCACTTAATGTTGTCCCCAAGGTCTTTGAGATTGTCTTCCATTCTTTTTATTCTTTTTTCTTTTTCCTGCTCTGTGGCAGTTATTTACACCATTATGTCTTCCAGCTCACTTACTCATTCTTATGCTTCAGTTAATCTGCTGTTGATTCTATCTAAAATATTTTTCATTTCAGTTATTGTGTTGTGCATTACTGTTTGTTTGCTTTTTATTCTTCTAGGTCCTTATTAAATGCTTGTTGTATTTTCTCTGTTTTGTGTTCAAGATTTTGGATCCTCTTTATTTTCATTACTTTGAATTCTTTTTCAGGCAATTTTCCTATTCTTCATTTGTTTGGTCTTATGGGGTTTTACCTTGCTCCTTTGCATGCAAGGTGTTTCTTCGTTTTCTCGCTCCCTCTTTTAAAGCTCTTTATCGTTTTCTCATTTTGTCTAATTTATGGTATTTGCTGTCTGCTTTCCCTATGCGGCTTAGTAGTAATTCCTCTTGTTTCTGTTCTCTACCCCCTGTGGTGTGGTTAGTTCAGTGTCTTGAGTAGGCCTCCTGATGGACAGGTCTGGTGCCTGCTCTCTGGTGTGTGGATCTGAGTCTTTTGCCTCTGATGAGCAGGGGCCATGTCAGGTCGTGTGTTTTAGGGTATCTGTGAGCTTAATATGGCTTTAGGTAGTCTTTGTGCTGATGGGAGGGTTTGTGTTCCTGTCTTGTTTGTAGTTTGTTGTGAGGTATCCAGCAGTGGCAGTTGCAGGCAGTTGGGTTAAGCTGGCTCTTAGACTCTGATAGAGGCCTCCATGAGAGCTCTCTGCACTTAATATTCCCAGTGGCTGGGGACTCTCTAGTGGTCTAGCATCTTGGACTCAGTGCTCCCTCCCCAGAGCCTCGGACTTGACTTCTGGTCGAGGAATCCAGACTCCAGAAGTCGCTCGTCCCAGCAATAAAGGGGATTAAAAAAGACTATCCAAGCCCCCAGACTAATGGTAAAAGGTTAAGTCAGACAAACAAGTACTGAATCAAGGAAACACGTATACACACAAGAAAAACAAAACAAAAAAACCCCAGAACCCAGTAGAACATAAAGCACTAGAACAGTCAGACAGAACTCCAGAACTCAATCAATTAAAGAGAAAACCAACAAAAATCCAAAACAAAAAGAAAACATAACCTAAGCGAAGTGCCAACTAAAGGCTATGCAAAGAAACAAGACAGACTGACAGGCATGGTAAAAAAAAAAAACCCAAAGAAAACCCTGAGGTATTGTGAAAACGAAGACCAAATATAACAGGGACCAAATAGGACCAAATATAAGAAAGAGCAAGAGAACAACCAGATAGACTGAACATCCTCAAAATAAAATCAAGCAATTATAATTAGAAGTAAGATAAAGACAGACCTAATAGCAAACACCAAAGCAGTGTGTTATCTGGAGAATAAAGGAAGGAAACAGAGCAGACCCATAATATTGATTAAAAGTATAATAAAACAAAATGAAGTAAAATAAAAAGGGATGAAACAGAGAGCAACAGAAGAGCATAGTATGACTGGAAATATAAAAAGAAAAAGAAAATAATAAAATAGAAATATATTAAAGATAAAGAAGTAAAGCAGATATGTGAGATAAACTCAGCACTACAGAATAGCTAGCTAGAAATAGAAATATATAAAACGGATAAAAGTGAAAATAAAAGTAAAAAGTAGAATAAAACATATGTTATCAAATGTGAAGATCTGTTAGCACTAAGATAATAAAGGAAAAAAAAGCCAGAGATGACACTGGAATGAATCAGATCAATGGAATTAATGATATTAATTCTCTTTCCTTGAGGTCTCAGCTGTAAGTGTCCTTGTACATGTCTTGAGCCTCAGGCCACCTTTGCCTCCCCAAGAGGCCCTGCTCTGCCTCTGGGTTGGACTCTGGACCTGCTGTGGGTCCTGTGGGGTCCACGTAGGCTCAGATCTGGCCCAATTCCTGTGTGTGCTTGCTCCCACAATTCCACTGCTGCCAGAGCTATACCTTTTTCATTTGTGGGAACATTTATTGTCTAGTCAGATATTCCAAAGGCATAGGGTCTACCTAGCTGATCATGGTGATTTAGTCTGCAGCTTGTATATTTGATGGAAAGATTTTAGAACCTCTTCCTTATCCCCCTGTCCCCGATGTTCATCTTTAGTTGTGTCTGTGCTTCTGCCTATGGTCCAGGCGCCTGAGTCTGGTCCTGAGACTGCCTTGGAGCGCTTGGTTTTGCCTGAGTGAGCATTTCCTTTATTGTTCATCTGCAGATGCCATTGTATGGGGAGAGAGAGGCTTTGACAGTGCCTCTTCTCCCTGTGTGTGAATCAGAAGTAGCGCCCTGCTTGGATTGCAGGAGCTCTGAGGGTGATGCTGAATGCACAAGGATGCTGGTGGCCATGGGTATAGGAAATCTGGCCTTAGTGTGGTTCTTTACTGGTGCCTGGTGCAAGGTGCCTGATGGGCAGCCCTCAGGGGCTTTTTGTATTACTCTGCACCAGTGGAGCTTCCTTTATTGTTCGTCTGTAGGTGCCAGTGTGTGGGGAGAGAGAGTACAATAGTTGCTCCTTCCCCTGCGTGTGAGTCAGCAGTAGTGCCCTGCCTGGGTCGCAGGAGTCATGGCAGCAGCGGTGGGGCCTATTGCACAGGGAATTTGGCAGGCTTGGGTGTAAGAGGAATGTCTCCAGAGTTGGCCCGCTCTGCTGACTTCTTCTGGCTCTTGGCAGCAGGTGCACCAGGGCCAGCCCCTGAGGGGGCTTTTTCTATCCCTTGTTAACTGATACTTGACAGCCAGGCCCAGAGGGGGCCTCCCTTTTTCTGTCACAGGTGCAGAGAGAGAGGCTACAACAGTAACTCCTCCCCACTGAGTGTGACTCAGCAGCAGTGCCCTGCTACCATGGCAGCCCAGTTTTCCACAGTAGGCATTCCCTGCTGTGGATTTCTTCTTTCCTGTTCCCAGTCTGACTTCCCACAGCCAACAGTGGTTCTCACTATGGGCCAGCTCTCCAGTCCCCACGTTCCAGCTCCCAGACCCCCTGTATTGCCGTGAGCCCACGTCTCAGTCTGGGACAGGCAGAGCTGTGGTTCGGACCCTCTGTGTGTTTCTCACTCTTTCCTGTCTGCCATGGATCGGCTTCTTCACCCTCTTTGGACAGTCCCAAATGCCTCCCTTCTGACCCAATCAAATTCCCCATTGGAGAGGGGGTTTCCCCATCAGATAAGGGGGGTTTCCCCGAATTCAGTTAATCTCTCCTGTTTCAGCTTCCCCCGCCCCAGGGTGTAGGACCTGTCCCTTTTTTCCTTCTCGTCTTTCTCTTTTTTTTTTCCCGACCTACCCAGTTGTGACAGGATCTTTGTAGTTCTTTCCGGTGTCCAAGGTCTTCTGCTAGTGTTCAGCAGGTTTTCTGTGGGAATTATTGCATCTTTTCATGTATTCCTGATGCATCTGTGGAGAGAGATGCACTCCACGTCCTTCTACTTTGCTGCCATCTTTCCTCCTTTCCCTTACAGTTTTGAATAGGAGTGATGAAAGTGAACGTATATGTCCTTTTTTAAAATAAATAAACGTATTTATTTATTTAATGGTACTGATGAACTCAGTGACAAGAACAAGGATGCAGGTACAGAGAATGGACTGGAGAACTCGAGGTTTGGGAGGGGGCGGGGGGTGAAGGGGAAGCTGAGACGAAGCGAGAGAGTAGCATAGACATATATATACTACCAACTGTAAAATAGATAGTCAGTGGGAAGTTGTTGTATAACAAAGGGAGTCCAACTGGAGGATGGAAGATGCCTTAGAGGACTGGGGCAGGGAGGGTGGGGGTGAATCGAGGCGGGGGGAGTCAAGGAAGGGAGGGAATACGGGGATATGTGTATAAAAACAGATGATTGAACTTGGTGTACCCCCCAAAATAATAAATAAAAATAAATAAATAAATAAGTAAATAAATAAATAAATAAATAAATGTATGTATTTATTTATTTCTTTATTGGCTGTGTTGGGTCTTTGTTGCTGCCAGCGGACTTTCTCTAGTTATGGTGAGCGGGAGCTACTTTTCATTGCAGTGCATGGGCTTCTTATTGCGGTGGCTTCTCTTGTTGTGGAGCACAGGCTCTAGGTGCGTGGGCTTCAGTAATTGTGGCTTGTGGGCTCTAGAACGCAGGGTCAGTAGTTATGGTGCACAGGCTTATTTGCTACGTGGTATGTGGGTTCTTTCCGGCCCAGGGATCCCCTGTTCCTGCATTGGCAGGTGGATTCTTAACCACTTTGCCACCAGGGAAGTCCCAAACATCTATGTCTTATTCCTGATCGTAGGGGGAAAACATTCAGTCCTTCACCATAAAGTATTGTGTTAGTGTAAGGTTTTTGTAGATGCCCTATATCAGGTTAAGGAAATTCCTTTCTCTTCCTGGTTTTCTGAGAGCTTTTATTTACAGTCATGAATAAATATTGAATTTTTTCAAGTGTCTTTTCTGCATCTAGAGATGATCATGTTATTTTTTTTCTTTAAGACTGTTAATATAGTGGTTTACATTGATGGAGTTTTCAAATGTTACACTTGCCATACATTCCCAGGATAAGTCTCACTTGGTCAAAGAATACTTTTAATGAAAAGTTTGAAACATACACAAAATGAATGCCTAGTACAAGGAAACTCCCTGTACCTGTCACCCACAGGAATCCTTGCTATTTATTTTCATGACATTCTCATCATTTGAATTTGATGATGTATTTTGCTGATGCTTTTGAGAGTTGATCTGGGCCTTCATGCCTGTTGTACTTTGTTAAGGTAGAGAGGTCCCTGACCAGTAGATTGGTGTTTCCTAGTGTATCTCCATGCCATTTCCAAGCCTTTTTGTTGCCCCCTGCCCACCTTTTCCCTTGTCACTCTTTAGGATTCTCAGCACTGTTTGGAGCACAGTTAATCTCAGCACTCTTTCCCATGCTTCATTCAGTTTTGTTCCCCCCTTGTTCTCTCCTATTTCTCTCCAACTTGTATCTAAGGGCCCAAAGAAATTAACTATTTCTCCTTGCTAAAAGTTTGGGGATTTCTACTGTAATGATGGTAATATATAAATGCTTTTTCTTAAATATTATACAGTGAATTGCTGACACTTCAGCATGTTTATTTTCACTGCCAGGGCTTAATGAAGCAATGTATAATTTTAACTGAGTTGTGTCTTCATTTGTATAATGTATTTTTTTTTTGGCTGTGTTGGATCTTTGTTGCTGCACGAGGGTTTTCTCTAGTTGTGGTGAGTGGGGACTACTCTTTCGTTGTGTTGTGGAAGCTTCTCAGTGAGGTGGCTTCTCTTGTTGCGGAGCAGGGTCTATAGGTGCATGGGCTTCAGTAGTTGCAGCACACGGGCTTCAGTAGTTGTGGCACGTGGCTCAGTAGTTGTAGTACACAGACTTAGTTGCTGCGCAGCATGTGGGATCTTCCTGGACCAGGGGTTGAACCCGTGTCCCCTGCATTGGCAGGTGGATTCTTAACCACTGCACAACCAGAGAAGTCCCTGTATAATGCACTTATTATTTTAATACATTGTTTAAGTTTTCAGCATCATTAAAACAACTTTATATTGGTGGTGATTCTATAATATTCACTGGAAATTTTTTGTAATTTTGCTTTTGTGCAATATTCATTACAGTGATAGTGGAAAGTTAATGCAATCTTGGAATTTGGTGAGCTTGCATCAGTCCTAAAATGGTTTTCTTTTGACTAGTTCAGATCAGCATACCAAAGATAAATTTTTGACACACTGCCCAGAGTAAATGTTAATATTCTAAAGGGAGCTTTGTCTAAGTGGACATCACATTTAGTACAGGATTTAAATTAGGAGTCTGATGGATTCTTTCTAATAATCAGAAGTTCATTATATATTTTAAGTGCACGAATCATTAAATTGGAACCAGAATATTTTTTTAACTTTTTATTTTATGTTGGAGTATAGTTTATTAACAGTGTTGGGTTAGTTTCAGGTGTACAGCAAAGTCATTCAGTTATACATATACATGTATCTATTCTTTTTCAAATTCTTTTCCCATTTAGGTTGTTACATAATATTGAGCAGAGTTCCCTGTGCTATACAGTAGGTCCTTGTTGGTTATCCATTTTATTTTTTTTATGAATTTCTTTCGTTCGTCCTTTCTTTCTTTCTGGCTGCGTTGGGTCTTCGTTGCTACACACGGGCTTTCTCTAGTTGCAGAGAGTGGGGGCCACTGTTTGTTGCAGTGCGCAGGCTTCTCATTGCGGTGGCTTCACTTGTTGCGGAGCATGGGCTCTAGGTGTGTGGACTTCAGTAGTTGCAGCACATGGACTCAGTAGTTGTGGTTAGTGGGCTCTAGAGTGTAGGCTCAGTAGTTGTGGCACACAGGCTTAGTAGCTCTGCAGCATGTGGGATCTTCCCAGGCCAGGGCTCGAACCCATGTCCCCTGCATTGGCAGATGGATTTGTAACTACTGTGCCACCAGGGAAGTCCCTTATCCATTTTAAATATAGCAGTGTGTATATGTCAATCCCAAACTCCCTAACTATCCATCCCCCCCACCCCTACCCCCTGGTAACCATAAGTTCATTCTCTCAGTCTGTAAGTCTGTTCTTGTTTTGTAAATATGTTAATTTTTATCATTTTTTTTAGATTTTGCAAGTAAGCAATATCATATAATATTTCTCTTTCTCTGTCTGACTTACTTCACTTAGTATGACAATCTCTAGGTCCATCCATGTTGCTGCAAATGGTACTATTTCATTCTTTTTAATGGCTTAGTAATATTCCATTGTATATATGTACCACATCTTCTTTATCCAATCCTCTGTCAATGGACATTTTGGTTGCTTCTATGTCTTGGCTATTGTAAACAGTGCTGCAGTGAACACTGGGGTGCATGTGTCCTTTCAGACCATGCTTTTCTCCAGATATATGTGCAGGAATGGCATTGCAGGATCATTTAGTAGCTCTATTTTTAGTATTTTAAAGAACCTCCATACTGTTCTCCATAGTGGCTGTACCAATTTACATTCCCTCCAACAGTGTAGGAGGGTTCCCTTCTCTCTACACCCTCTCTAACATTTATTGTTTGTGGGTTTTTTGATGATAGCCATTCTAACTGGTGTAGGTGGTATCTCGTATTTTTGATTTGCCGTTCTCTAATAATTAGCAATGTTCAACATCTTTTCATGTGCCTGTTGGCCATCTTGTATGTCTTCTTTGCAGAAATGCCTATTTAGGTCTTCTGCCCATTTTTTTGATTGGATTGCATTTCTGTACACTAACAATGAAAGATCAGAAAGAGAAATTCAAGAAAGAGTCTCATTTACCATTGCATCTGAGAATAAAATACCTAGAAATGAACCTACCTAACGAGACAAAAGACCTATACTCCAAAAAGTATAAGACACTGATGAAAGAAATAGAAGATGACACAAATAGATAGAAAGATATACCTTATTCTTGGATTGGAAGAACCAGTATTGTCAAAATGACTGTACTACCCTAGGCAATCAACAGAATCAGTGCAATCCCTATCTAATTACCAATGGCATTTTTCACAGAACTAGAACAAAAGAAATCTTAAAATTTGCGTGGGGACACAAAAGACCCCAAATAGCCAAAGCAATCTTGAGAAAGAAAAATGGAGCTGGAGGAATAAGGCTCCTTGACTTCAGGCTATACTGCAAAGCTATAGTCATCAAAACGCTATGATACTGGCACAAAAAATAGAAATATAGGTTAATGGAATAGGATAGAAAGCCCAGAAATAAACCCACACAGCTATTGTCAATTAATCCACAACAAAGGAGGCAAGACTCTACAATGGAGGAAAGACAGCTTCTTCAGTAAGTTGTGCTGGGAAAACTGGACAGCTACATGTAAAAGAATGAAATTAGAACACTCCCTAATACCATATACAAAAAATAAACTCAAAATGGATTAAAGACTTGAATGTAAGGCCAGACACTATAAAACTCTTAGAGGAAAACATAGGCAGAACACTTTCTGACATAAATCGCAGCAATATCTTTTTGATCCGTCTCCAAGAGTAATGGAAATAAAAACAAAAATAAACAAATGGGACCTAATTAAACTCAAAAGCTTTTTGCACAGCAAAGGAAACCGTAAACAAAACGAAAAGACAACGCACAGAATGGGAGAAAATATTTGTAAATGATTTGACTGACAAGGGATTAATCTGCAAAATTAACAAACAGCTCATGCAGCTTAATATCATGGAACCAGAATATTTTTATGTATCTCCAGATCAAATACTTATGGGAACTCTGTCTTTTAATCTTAATCTAAACGTTAATCTTTTACCCCTTTATTCTTCAGAGATTTCAAAATGAGTTTTAGCTTTTCAGTGAACTACAGGATTCATGGTTTCTTGTCCTTACAGTGTTCTTTTTTATTTTATTTTCTTTGGCTATGCGACACAGCATGTGGATCTTAATTCCCTGACCAGGGATCGAACCCTCGCCCCCTGCATTGGAAGCGCACAGTCTTAACCACTAGACAACCAGGGAAGTTCCCTCCTTACAGTATTCTTGTCTGTGAATCATAAGATCTTGAGCAAATTTACTTCAGTTTGTTTTGTTTTTATTACAAAAAGTTGGCTAATTGGCACATAGTGATTCTTTATGAAGTTTGATACAAAATTTCACTGCATGTGAAGTGTGGGGCCAATATGTGGGCAATTCTTTTCTATGTCTGAAACTCAAGGTGATTTTTTCCATGTCTGAGTTTCGTATTCATCTTGATCAGAGAGGACAAAGTAAACTTTGTATCCATTTTATTATTTGTATGGAAGGAAAGCAGTGTTTCTCATTTGCTTACTAGACTACACACTCTGGTCAGACTATGTTGATGGTTGTGGCAGGAAAAGCTTTCTTTACACAGTGTAATATGCCCTCTGCTAAGTTTTTCTGTCCTGTAGGCATCCATGTGAATTCTTAGATATGAATTTTTCACTTTCACATACTCCACAATTAGGATTTTCCTCTGTATTCACCATCTACCTTTGCATAACTACAGTTTTAGAGGCTTCCTAATTGCCTTCTCCCCTCTCCCCCGCCCCAAGGATGCTCCTGCCTTTAATTTGTTTTGGGAAGACAGCCACGTTAGGAAAGCTGAGAGATGACAGGTAACTTTTATTAACTATACTGCAGGTTTTCTCAAATGTGTTTATTTCAAAATTCTCAAATTTATGAAAACATTTTGTGAATTTTTCACTAATTGTAACTGTCTGAAAATCAAATTGATGTTTTTGCAATTTGCTAATTATAAAAAAGGATGGCAAAAGTAGCTCTGCAACCTTCTGTCCCCAACTTTAAATATGAATAATTTAATTTCTGTGAATGATAAGTATGACACTTCCACTTGATTTATCCTCAAATGAAACCAATTAAACTTCCTCCACTTGATCTTAGATGGCTGGTGCTGAAAGCCAGAATAGAAGCTAAATCTTACTAATTAAGTGTCTGTGCTAATTGCAGTAAAGCTATTTTAACCATCCAGAAACTTAGTTCACATAGTTTCTCCAAGTAATTTAGATTCCTGTTGTCTACTGACAGCTAATACGTTTTCCAAAACCCCCAACTCTCTGACAAACTATTTTAGGTTATTAATTTTTTTGCTAACATATCTATGCATAACTAAGGGACTAGATTCTGTTTTGACATTTGCAAATATATTCCTGTATAAATTTTCCCTCAAAAGGCTATTGCACCCCACTCATGTATAAGGCTGCTATGTTTACTGCATCTTCCCAGAATTCACCATTGCTTAACATGACCCACTTAAGGTCAGAAAAATGCAATTAAATTGGATTAATTTATAAAGGAAAAGTAACAGAAATATAACATGAAAGCACTTTGTGTTATCAACAGTGATTTATATGGATCCCAGTGACAGATAATTAAGGCTATACTTTCCAGGGCACATTCCTAATTTGTTTGCTGAAAATGAAAGGAAACATGCTTTTTCTGCCTTTTCAGCTCTGCCTCTCCTTCTTCAGTCAAAAGCCCTATGATGTAGATTTTACTAGTGATCTTTCTTCTTTTCTCCTTTTAAAAAATATTGTACTAAGTGTTGTCTTGTTAATGAAGCTTAATTTTCAGAGCCCCTCACTTGCATTGACCCCTTCTGAGACCCTGGAAGGAGTCTTAGCAATGTGTTCCCAGGGTTATGTGTTTTCACAAAAGTAAAATATTTTAACCACAGTCCTTTAACTCCATTATGTATTTCACTTCGACTCCCCCTTCGACTCAGGCAATTTGGGGATAATGGGAGGTTGAATTGGGGATATGTTTACTTTGGGGTTAGTAAAATATTTGGCTGTGTGTAGTTCTTAGTCATTTCTGTGTATAGTGAAATTTGTGCCACATATTCTGGTATAGGATAATGCCCTTACCACCCATGGTGCCAACTCACCAGGGTCATGACATAAATGTGTAGGGCCCAGTGTAAAAGTGATAAGTGAATGTTATCAATTCAAAAAGTATTTATGACTAGTCACTGCACATGTAAACTTTTCTGAAATGCCCTGAAATCTTATCACTCATATATGAAACTTGATAGTTTTCCCATATTTGACAATCATATATAAAATGATTTTACAAAATTTAACAACGAAGCAGCAGAGTACATATATAACCAAACATGTAGAAAAAGAAAATATTATACATTGTATATATGTGCCACATCTTCTTTATCCATATTACTCAGCCATAAAAAGGAACAAAATCGAGTTATTTGCAGTGAGGTGAATGGACCTAGAGTCTGTCATACAGAGTGAAGTAAATCTGAAAGAGAAAAACAAACCATATGATAACGCATATATATGGAATCTAGAAAAATGGTACCAATGAACCTAGTGGCAGGGCAGGAATAGAGATGCAAACATAGAGAATGGACTTGAGGACACGGGGTGGGGGTGGGGAGGGGAATCTGGGATGCAGTGAGAGAGTAGCATTGACATATACACACTACCAAATGTAAAATAGATAGCTAGTGAGAAGCTGCTACAGAGCACAGGAAGATCAGCTCGATGCTTTGTGAAGACCTAAAGGGGTGGAATAGGGAGGGTGGGAGGGAGGCTCAAGAGGCAGGGGATATGGGGATATATGTATACATATAGCTGATTCACTTTGTTATACAGCAGAAACTAACACATTACTGTAAAGCAATTATACTCCAATAAAGATGAAAAAATTTTTAAAAATAAAAGAAAAAGAAAATAGTATGCAGGTGTAGCAGGTGTTATTAATAAAAATGTCATTTTTATGGATTTTATGGTATTTGGTAGCTTTGAAAAATTTATAACTTGTAGTTTTGTTGCTCATTTAGAATATTTATATTGGTACAGAATTTTATTTATAGTTTTGTGTTATTTTCCTTAACGAAGTTCCCTGAAAATGTTTACATGTCAGAGGCCACAAAAGGTGGATTTACCTCTTTCTAGGCACCATGTAGAAAATTGTCCTTGGGACTTCCCTGGCAGTTGAGTGGTTAGGACTACGTGCTTCCACTGGCGGTGGTTGGGGGAGGCACAGCTGCAATCCCTGGTCAGGGAACTAGGATCCCACAGGCCCTGCAGCGTGGCTCAAAAGAAAAAAAAAAAAGAAAATTGTCCTTGCGCAAACATTAATTTATAGTCAGAATGTGGTCGAACATGTTACTACATAAATATTGGTCACTTTTCTGGATCAGGGTTTCTGAGATTATAATTTCAGAATTAAGACTGATGTGCAGTCAATTTAGAAACCAGATTTGAAGAGGGCATTGTTTTGACTAAGTCAAGGAGGTCTTGTAGTGTTTGGAATAAAACTCTGATATTAAGTAATGTAACTGTGATGTTAAATTGACTGGGGTTGCTTTATTTTAAAAAATGTTACAGTGGAACAGATTAAAATTTTAATTAACAGAATTCAAGGAAAGAGAATAGTCAAGAAGTCTCTTAATTTTGAAATAAGTAGAATGAATATGATTATATCTCTTTGCAGCTTCAGCATTTAAATACATTTTGGGAATTACATCTTAAATTGTGAAGTTTATAAATGAGTGTAATACTCTTGTTCTGCCAATGTCAAGACTGTAGATTTTAATGGGATTAACCTGAAGGTTTATTTAATCACCCCAGTGGTCTGTTCAGGGGAAAAATAAAATGGGCAGATAATGTGAAAGTTTTCCCTGGGCTTGTCTGGCCTTTTGAAAGTAGTAATGTAAAATAAATTTAATTAGATATAAGTACTGAACAGCTGTAAAGGTTAATGCTTTATTAACAAATTACTTTGTTCTTGCAATTTAACTGCATTTTGAGTGCTTTTTCCCTTTAGTCAGATAAGGGCTGCAGTCCATTTTCATAATACAGACTATCCTTTAAAAAAAATGACCACCTAGGGAATTTCCCTGGTGGTCCAGTGGTTAGGACTGGGCACTTTCACTGCGAAGGGTCAGGGTTCAATCCCTGGTCAGGGAACTAAGATCCCACAAGCTGCACAGCAAGGCCAAAAAATCCCTTAAAATTAACTTTTTTTTTTAAACTATTGGAAAAGTAACACATATCCAGAGTAAAATCCCCTTCCCTAAGAAACTAGTTATCAGTTTACCATGTATGGCTTCTTCCAGAAATAGACTCTGAATATAAAATGATTTACATGTATATATCTATATGCGTGTGTATGCAGTTGACCCTTGAACAACACAGGTTTGAACTGCATGGGTCCACTTACTAATGGATTTTTTTTTCAATACATATGTACTATGGTACTACATGACCCATGGTTGGTTAAATCTGAGGGTGTGGAACAGAGGATACGGAGGACCAACTTTAAAGTTATACACGGATTTTCAACTGCCTCAGGGTTGGGCGCCCATAACCTCCCCACTCTCACCTGCTTGTTGTTTAAGGGTCAACTGTGTGTGTGTGTGTCCCCTTTTTATGTAATGGAAGCATACTATATACATACCATTCTACACCTTGCTTTTTTCACTTAGCAAATACATCTTAGATATTGTTCGCTAAGAAATAATAAAACTTGATCTTTTTTCTTATTTTTTTTCTTTTAACTTAAATCTTTTTTTAAGAACTTTTATTGAGATTAATTGACATACAATATATGGCATATATTTAAATATACAATTTGATTTTTTTTATTGGTGATGTATGTATGGCAATCCCAATAGATGTGATCTATCCTGGAGAATGTTCTGTGTGCACTTGTGATGAAAGTATAACCTGCTGTTTTCGGATGAAATGTTCTATAAATATCAATTAAATCTAGCTGGTCTGTTATGTCATTTAAAGCTTGTGTTTCCTTTTTAATTTTCTGTCTGGATGATCTGTCCATTGGTGTAAGTGGGGTGTTAAAGTCCCCCACTATGATTGTGTTACTGTTGATTTTCTCTTTTATAGTGGTTAGCATTTGCCTTATGTATTGAGGTGCTCCTATGTTGGGTGCATATATATTTATAATTGTTATGTCTTCTCCTTGGATTGATCCCTTGATCATTATGTAGTGTCCTTTCTTGTCTCTTGCAACATTCTTTGTTTTAAAGTCTATTTTATCTGAGTATTGCTACTGCAGCTTTCTTTTGATTTCCATTTGCATGAAGTATCTTTTTCCATCCCCTCACTTTCAGTCTTTATGTGTCCCTAGGTCTGAAATGGGTCTCTTGTAGACAGCATATATAAGGGTCTTGTTTTTGTATCCATTCAGCCAGTCTGCATCTTTTGTTTGGAGCATTTAGTCCATTTACATTTAAGGTAACTGTCGATATGTATGTTCCTATTACCATTTTCTTAATTGTTTGGCTTTGTTTTTATAGGTCCTTTTCTTCTCTTGTGTTTCCTGCCTAGAGAAGTTCCTTTAGCTTTTGTTGTGGGGCTGGTTTGGTGGTGCTGAATTCTCTTAGCTTTTGCTTGTCTGTAAAGCTTTTGATTTCTCCATTGTATCTGAATGAGATGCTTGCTGGGTAGAGTATTCTTGGTTGTAGGTTCTTCCCTTTCTTCACTTTAAATATATCATGCCACTCACTTCTGGCTTGCAGAGTTTCTGCTTAGAAATCAGCTGTTCACCTTATGGGAGTCCTCTTGTATGTTATTTGTCATTTTTCCCTTGTTGCTTTTAATAAATTTTGTTTGTCTTTAATTGTTGTCATTTTGACTACTATATGTCTTGGCATGTTTCTCCTTGGGTGTATCCTGTCTGGGACTCTGTGCTTCCTGGACTTGGGTGGCTATTTCCTTTCCCATGTTAGGGAAGTTTTCGACTATAATCTCTTCCACTATTTTCTCGGATCCTTTCTCTCTTCTCCTTCTGGGACCCCTATAATGCGAATGTTGGTGTGTTTAATGTTGTCCAAGAGGGCTCTTAGGCTGTCTTCATTTCTTTTCATTCTTTTTCCTTTATTCTTTTCTGCATTCCGACAGAATGATTTCCACCATTCTGTCTTCCAGGTCACTTATCCGTTCTTCTGCCTCAGTTATTCTGCTATTGATTCCTTCTAGTGTATTTTTCATTTCAGTTATTGTATTGCTTATCTTTGTTTGTTCTTTAATTCTTCTATGTCTTTGTTAAAGTTTTCTTGCATCTTTTCAATCTTTGCATCCAGTCTTTTTCCAAAGTCCTAGATCATCTTCATTATCAGTATTCTGAATTCTTTTTCTGGAAGATTGCGTATCTCCACTTCATTTTGTTGTATTTCTGGGGTTTTATCTTGTTCCTTCATCTGGTACAAAGTCCTCTGCCTTTTCATTTTGTCTATCTTTCTGTGGCTGTGGCTTTCGTTCTGCAGGCTGCAGGATTATAGTTCTTCTTGCTACTGCTGTCTGCCCTCTGATGGATGAGGCTATCTAAGAGGCTTGTGCATGCTTCCTGATGGGAGGGACTGGTGGTGGGTAGGGTTGGGTGTTGCTCTGGTGGACAGAGCTAAGTAAAACTTTAATCAGCTTGTCTGCCAATGGGTGGGGCTGAGTTCCCACCCTGTTGGTTGTTTGGCCTGAGGTGCCCAGCACTGGAGCTTATAGGCTCTTTGGTGGGGCTAATGGAAGACTCCAGGAGGGCTCTTTGGTTATGAGCCCTCCTGGAGTCTTCCCAGAATGCCTGCTGCCAGTGTCCCCATCCCTGCACTGAGCCACAGCCACCCCCCACCTCTTCAGGAGACCCTCCAACACCAGCAGGTAGGTCTGGTTCAGTCTCCTATAGGGTCACTGCTCCTTCTCCCGGATCCTGTTGCACACACTACTTTTTGTGTGCCCTCCAAGAGTGGAGTCTCTGCTACCCCCAGTCTTGTGGAAGTCCTGCAATCAAATCCTGCTGGTCTTCAAAGTTTGATTCTCTGGGGATTCCCACTCCTGTTTCCAGATCCCCAGGTTGGGAAGCCTGATGTGAGGCTCAGAACCCTGATTCCTGTGGGTGGACTTCTGTGGGATAACTGTTCTCCAGTTTGTGAGTCACCCACCCAACCGTTATGGGATTTGATTTTATCATGATTGTGCCCCTCCTACTGTCTCGTTGTGGCTTCTCCTTTGTCTCTGGATGTGGGGTGTCTTTTTTTGGTGAGTTCCAGTGTCTTCCTGTCAATGATTGTTCAGCAGTTAGTTGTGATTCTAGTGCTCTTGCAAGAGGGAGTGAGAACATGTCCTTCTACTCTGCCATCTTGAGCTCCTCTCTGATCTTTTTTACTTCTATTTGGAACTTTTTCCCCTTAACTTTTGCTATGGCAAATGATGATATTGCGTTGAACATTTTTTTTTAAACACTGTATTAAAGTAATATAGGCATTTTGGTTTATATAAATACTTAGGTAATAATCATCCATCCATGAAGATGTAGAATCAGTTATTCAAAGAGGCTTATGTTTCTGACTTAGTTGAACTTTATCCCAAGGATCAAAGAAATGTCAAATCAGGGTAAAAACTAGCAGTAGGAATGATGTAAAGAGGGACTTTCACTATTTCCTTTCTTCGTATTTAAATTTTTATAATGAATAATCATGCATTGGTTGTATAATTTCTTTTAAATTTTTCTTTTAAATATTTACTTATTTTGGCTGTGCTGGGTCTTAGTCGCGGCACATGGCATCTTTTGTTTCAGCATGAAGGATCTAGTTCCCTGACCAGGGATCGAACCCGGCGCCCCTGCATTGGGAGCTCAGAGTCTTACCCACTGGAACACCAGGGAAGTCCCAGTTTTATAATTTTTGTAGCTAAATGAAATTATATTATCAATGAAAATTCTGACAAAGCACTCAGTTTACATAAAAACAGTGCTACAACTGAAACTAACAAAATCTCCACATCTTTCTCATTTTAAAACATTTGGCTCTTGAATTTTTAGATTGTTTTTGTTCTTTTGTCTTAGTCTCTAAGAATTGTCCTTTGCTAGTTCATAAATTGATTTAATAATTTTAAGTGGTAACTTTTATGTAGGTTGGTCAAATACGATAAATATTAATAGAACTTGGTGGCTTCCACTTATCATACTTTAATTTTCAGTGTCCTATATTGAAGCATCAGTGTTAATTAATGTATGTATACATTATTTTTTAACTAACAATAATAGAATTTGTATTCAGATATATGTAATATAAATGGCATTTCCTATTTTGTAATTTATATAGTTTTTAGTTGTCAAAAATATATTGCAAGAGGAGAATCAAACATTAGAACTTCAAGATTATTGATGAATCATTTTACTTTTCTGACTTTAGTCTTTGTAAAATGACAGAAACCTTTCAAGCTCTCAAAACCTCTGAATACCTCTGTGTTAGGTTGTTGTGAAAATGTTAGAAAGTGGGCTTTAAACCATTTGAAGACTCTCCTACTGGCAGAGTAGCATGCTAACCTGAATTTATTGTGATGACATATAAATTAATTCCTAGGGGGATAAAAAGGAATTTCAGTGTGCTAAAACTTTAGCAAAGGACCTTTCCCAAAGTGGCTTTTATTTTATTTATTTCATTTTTTTAATATATTTCTCACTGTGTTTTTTTTTTTTTTTTAGTTAATTATTTTATTTTTGGTTGTGATGGGTCTTGGTTGCTGTGAGCTTGCTTACCCTAGTTTCCACTAGTGGGGGCTGCTCTTCATTGTGGTGCTCAGGCTTCTCACTGCAGTGGCTTCTCTCGTTGTGGAGTATGGGCTCTAGGCGCACGGGCTTGAGTAGTTGTGGCATGAGGGCTTCAGTAGTTGTGGCTCATGGGCTCTAGAGCACAGGCTCATTAGTTGTGGCATGTGGGTTTTGCTGCTCCACGGCATGTGGGATCTTCCTGGATCAGGGTTTGAACCTCTGTCCCCTGCATTGGCAGGCAGATTCTTAATCACTGTGCCACCAGGGAAGTCCTGCAAAGTGGCTTTTAAAAATGGGGAAATGTTAGAATGTACTAATTGTCAAATCCTCCTAAAAATCAAAAGAAAAATATTCTCTAAATTATTTATTTATTTATTTTTTATTGGAGTATACGTGCTTTACAATACTGTGTTAGTTTATACTGTACAGCAAAGTGAATCAGCTATATGTATATATATAATTCCTCCTTTTTGGATTTCCTTCTCATTTAGATCACCACAGAGCACTAAGTAGAGTTCTCTCTGCTATACAGTAGGTTCTCATTAGTTATCTATTTTATACATAGTATCAATAGTGTATATATGTCAATCCCAATGTCTCAATTCATTCCACCCCCCTCATTCCCCCTTGGTATCCAAAAGTGTGTTCTCTATGTCTGTCTCTATGGCATAGACATTTTTTTTCAGATTCCATATATATGTGTTAATACACGATATCTGTTTTTCTCTTTCTGACTTACTTCACTCTGTGTGACAGTCTCTAGGTCCAACCATGTATCTACAAATGACCAAATTTCATTCCATCTTTTGGCTGAGTTATATTCCATTGTGTGTGTATGTATATGTGTGTGTGTGTGTATATATATATATATATATATATATATATATATATATATATATACCACACATTTATTTTATTTTATTTTACTTTTATTTTATTTTTAACATACAATAAACTGCATATATTTAGAGGGTACAATTTGGTATCCCAATCTCCCAATTCATTCCCCCCCAATCCTCCCCGCTTACCCCACTTGGTGTCCATATGTTTGTTCTCTACATCTGTGTCTCTAATCTGCCTTGCTAACCAGTAGATTTGTACCATTTTTCTATATTCTGCATATATGTGTTAATATACAATATTTGTTTTTCTCTTTCTGACTCACTTCACTCTGTATGACAGTCTCTGGGTCCATCCATGTCTCTATAAATGTGCCAGTTTCATTCCTTTTTACAGCTGAGTATATATGTACCACATCTTCTTTATCCATTCATCTGTTGATGGACATTTAGTTTGCATCCATGTCCTGGCTGTTGTAAATAGTGCTGCAGTGAACATTAGAGTGCATGTGTCTTTTTGAATTATGGTGTTCTCTGGGTATATGCCCAGTAGTGGGATTGCTGGGTCATATGGTAGTTCTAATTTTAGTTTTGCAAGGAACCTCCATACTGTTCTCCATAGTGGCTGTATCAATTTACATTCCCGCCAGCAGTGCAAGAGCGTTCCCTTTTCTCTACACCCTCTCCAGCATTTACTGTTTGTCGATTTTCTGATGATGCCCATTGTAACCGGTGTGAGGTGAAACCTCATTGTAGTTTTGATTTGCATTTCTTTAATAATTAGTGACGTAGAGCAGCTTTTCATGTGCCTCTTGGCCATCCGTATGTCTTCTTTGGAGAAATGCCTATTTAGGTCTTCTGCCCATTTTTTGATTGGGTTGTTTGTTTTTTTGATATTGAGCTGCATGAACTATTTATGTATTTTGGAAATTAATCCTTTGTCTGTTGATTCGCTTGCAAGTATTTTCTCCCATTCTGAGCGCTGTGTTTTTGTCTAGCTTATAGTTTCCTTTGCTGTGCAGATGCTTTGAAGTTTCATTAGGTCCCACTTATTTATTTTTGTTTTTATTTCCATTACTCTAGGAGGTGGATCAAAAAAGATCTTGCTGTTACTTACATCAAAGAGTGTTCTTCCTATGTTTTCCTCTAGGAATTTTATAGTGTCTGGCCTTACATTTAGGTCTTTAATCCACTTTGAGTTTATTTGTGTGTATGGTGTTAAAAAGTGTTCTAATTTCATTCTTTTACATGTAGCTGTCCAGTTTTCCCAGCACCACTTATTGAAGGGGCTGCCTTTTCTCCATTGTATATCCTTGGCTCCTTTGTCATAGATTAGTTGACCGTAGTTTATCTCTGGGCTTTCTGTCCTGTTCCATTGATCTATATTTCTGTTTTTGTGCCAGTACCATACTGTCTTGATCACAGTAGCCTTGTAGTATAGCCTGAAGCCAGGAAGCCTGATTCCACCAACTCCATCTTTCCTTCTCAAGATTGCTTTGGCTATTTGGGGTCTTTTGTGTTTCCATACAGATCGTAAAATTTCTTGTTCTATTTCTGTGAAAAATGCCATTGCTAATTAGATTGGGATTGCATTGAATCTGTAAATTGCTTTGGGTAGTATAGTCATTTTCACCATGTTGATTCTTCCAATCCAAGAACATGGTATGTCCCTCCATCTGTTTGTGTCTTCTTTGATTGCTTTCATTAGTGTCTTATAGTTTTCTGAGTACATGTCTTTTGCCTCCTTGGTTAAGTTTATTCCTAGGGATTTTATTCTTTTTGTTGCAGTGGTGAATGGGATTGTTTCCTTAATTTCTCTTTCTGATTTTTCATTGTTAGTGTATAGAAATGCAAGGGATTTCTGTGTGTTAATTTTGTATCCTGCAATTTTACCGAATTCATTGATTAGCTCGTGTAGTTTTCTGGTGGCATCCTTAGGATTTTCTACATATAGTGTCATGTCATCTGCAAACAGTGACAGTTTTACTCCTTCTTTTTCTAGTTTGGATTCCTTCCATTGCTTTTGCTTCTCTGATTACTGTGGCAAGGACTTCCAAAGCTATGTTGAATAGTAGTGGCAAGAGTGGACATCCTTGTCTTGTTCCTGATCTTAGAGGGAATGCTTGCAGTTTTTCACCATTGAGAATGATGTTTGCTGTGGGTTTGTCACATATGGCCTTTATTATGTTGAGGTAGGTTCCCTCTATGCCCACCTTCTGGAGAGTTTTTATCATAAATGGGTGTTGAATTTTGTCAAAAGCTTTTTCTGCATCTATTGAGATGATCATTTGGTTTTTATCCTTCACTTCATTAATACGGTGTATCACATTGATTGATTTGTGTATATTGAAGAATCCTTGCATTCCAGGGATAAACCCCACTTGATCATGGTGGATGATCCTTTTAATGTATTGTTGGATTCTGTTGGCTAGTATTTTGTTGAGGAATTTTTGCATCTAAATTCATCAGTGATATTGGTCTGTAGTTTTCTTTTTTTGTAGTATCTTTGGTTTTGGTATCAGGGTGATGGTGGCCTCATAAAATGAGTTTGGGAGTGTTCCTTCCTCTGCAATGTTTTGGAAGAGTTTGAAAAGCATGGGTGTTAGCTCTTCTCTAAATGTTTGATGAAATTCCCCTGTGAATTCATCTGGTCCTGGACTTTTGTTTGTTGGGAGATTTTTCATCACAGTTTCAATTTCATTACTTGTGATTGGTCTGTTCATATTTTCTATGTCTTCCTGATTCAGTCTTGGAAGGTTATACCTTTCTAAGAATCTGTCCATTTCATCCAGGTTGTCCATTTTATTGGCATATAGTTGCTTGTAGTAGTCTCTTATGGTGCTTTTTATTTCTGCGGTGTCCGTTATAACTTCTCCTGTTTCATTTCTAATTTTATTGATTTGAGTCCTCTCCCTCTTTTTCTTGATGAGTCTTGCTAGAGTTTCATTAATTTTATTTATCTTCTCAAAGAACCAGCTTTTAGTTTTATTGATTTTTTCTATTTTCTTTGTCTCTATTTCTGTTCTGATCTTTATGATTTCTCTCTGTCTACTAACTTGGGGTTTTGTTTGCTCTTCTTTCTCTAGTTTCTTTAGGTGTAAGATTAGATTGTTTATTTGGGATTTTTCTTGTTTCTTGAGGTAGGATTGTATCACTATAAACTTCCCTCTTAGAACTGCCTTTGCTGCATCCCATAGGTTTTGGATCGTTGAGTGTTCATTGTCATTTGTTTCTAGGTATTATTTGATTTCCTTTTTGATTTCTTCAGTGATCTCTTGGTTATTTAGTAGCATATTGTTTAGCCTCCATGTGTTTGTGTTTTTTACAGTTTTTTTCCTGGAACTGATTTCTAATCTCATAGCATTGTGGTCAGAAAAGATGCTTGATTCGATTTTAATTTTCTTGAATTTACGAAGGCTTGATTTATGACCCAAAATGTGATCTATCCTGGAGAATGTTCCATGTGCACTTGAGCAGAATGTGTAATCTGTTGTTTTTGGATGTAATGTCCTATAGATATCTATTAAATCAAGCTGATTTATTGTGTCATTATAGCTTGTGTTTCCTTATTAATTTTCTGTGTGGATGATCTGTCCATTGGTGTAAGTGGGGTGTTAAAGTCCCCCACTATTATTGTGTTACTGTCGATTTCTTCTTTCATAGTTGTTAGCATTTGCCTTATGTATTGAGGTGCTCCTATATTGGGTGCATATATATTTATAATTGTTATGTCTTCTCCTTGGATTGATACCTCGATCTTTATGTAGTGTCCTTTCTTGTCTCTTGTAACATTTTTTATTTTGAGGTCTGTCTTATCTGATATGAGTATTGCTACTGCAGCTTTCTTTTGATTTCCATTTGCATGGAATATCTTTTTCCATTCCCTCACTTTGTCTGTATGTATCCCTCTTCTGAAGTGAGTCTCTTGGAGACATCATATATATGGGTCTTGTTTTTGTATCCATTCAGCCAGTCTGTGTCTTTTGTTTGGTGCATTTAGTCCATTTACATTCAAGGTAACTGTTGATATGTATGTTCCTATTACCATTTTCTTAATTGCTTTGTTTTTGTTTTTGTAGGTCCTTTTCTTCTCTGATGTTTCCCACTTAGAGAAGTTCCTTTAGCCTTTGTTGTGGGGCTGGTTTGATGGTGCTGAATTCTCTTAGCTGTTGCTTGTCTGTAAAGCTTTTGATTTCTCTGTTGAATCTGAATGAGATCCTTGCTGGGTAGAGTATTCTTGGTTGTAGGTTCTTCCTTTTCATCCCTTTAAATATATCGTGCCACTCCCTTCTGGCTTGCAGAGTTTCTGCTGAGAAATCTGTTGTTACCCTTATGGGAGTTCCCTTGTATGTTATTTGTCGTTTTTCCCTTGTTGCTTTTAATAACTTTTCTCTCTCTTTAATTGTTGTCATTTTGACTACTATATGTCTTGGCATGTTTCTCCTTGGGTTTAGCCTCTCTGGGACTCTCTGTGCTTCCTGGACTTGGGAAGCTATTTCCTTTCCCATATTAGGGAAGTTTTCAACTATAATCTCTTCCAATATTTTCTTGGGTCCTTTCTTTCTCTCTTCTCCTTTTGGGTCCCCTATAATGTGAATGTTGGTGTGTTTAATGTTGTCCCCGAGGTCTCTTAGGCTGTCTTCCATTCTTTTCATTCTTTTTTCTTTATTCTTTTCTGCCTCAGTGATTATCACCATTCTGTCTTCCAGGTCACTTATTTGCCCTTCTGCCTCAGTTAATCTGCTCTTAGTTCCTTCTAGTGTATTTTTCATTTCAGTTATTGTGTTGCATGTCTGTGTTTGTTTGCTCTTTAATTCTTCTAGGTCTTTGGTAAACTTTTCGATCTTTGCATCCAGTCTTTTTTCAAAGTCCTGGATCATCTTCACCATCATTATTCTGAATTCTTTTTCTGGATGGGTGCCTATCTCCTCTTCATTTAATTGTTTTTCTGGGGTATTATCCTGTCCCTTCATCTGGTACAAAGTCCTCTGCTTTTTCATTTTCTCTATCTTTCTGTGGCTGTGGTTTTCAGTCCCACAAGACGAAATACTGCTGATACTGCTTGATTCTGCTGTCTGCCCTCTTGTGGAGGAAGCTATCTAGGAGACTTCTTGGTGCTTCCTGATGGGAGGGACTGATGGTGGGTAGGGCTGGGTGGGCAGAGCTCAGGAAAACTGTAATCTCATTTGGTGGGCGGAGCTCAGTAAAACTTTAATCTGCTTGTCTGCCAGGGGTTGGGCTGTATTCCCAACTTGCTGGTTGTTTGGTCTGAGGCTACCTAGCACTGGAGCTTACAGGCTCTTTGATGGGGCTAATGGCAGACTCTGGGAGGGCTCACGCCAATGAGCACTTCCCAGAACCCCTTCTGCCAGTGCCCCTGTCTCCTTGTGAGCCACAGCTGACCCCCACCTCCACAGGCAATCCTCCAACACCAGCGGGTAGGTCTGGTTCAGTCTCCTATAGGGTCACTGCTCCTTCCCCTTGGTCCTGGTGAGCACACTTTTTTTGTGTGCCCTCCAAGAGTGGGCTCTGTTTCCCCCAGCCCTGTGGAGGTCCTGCAGTGAAATCCTGCTGGCTTTCAAAGTGTGATTCTCTGGGGATTCCTCCTCTCATTGCTGGACCCCCAGGTTAGGAAGCCTGATGTGAGGCTCAGAACCCTCACTTTAGTGGGTGGACTTCTGCGGTATAACTGTTCTCCAGCTTGTGAGTCAGCCACCCAACATTTATGGGATTTGATTTTAACGCGATTGTGCCCCTCATAGTGTCTCATTGTGGCTTCTCTTCTGTCTCTGGATGTGGAGTGTTTTTTTTTTTGATGAGTTCCAGTGTTTTTCTGTTGATGATTGTTCAGCAGTTAGTTGTAATTCCGGTGCTCTTGCAAAAGGGAGTGAGCGCATGTCCTCCTCCTCCGCCATCTTGATTCTCTCTGTACCACATGTTTATTTATTCATCTGTTGATGGACATTTAGGTTGCATCTATGTCCTGGCTATTGTAAATAGTTCCGCAGTGAACATTGGAGTGCATGTGTCTTTTTTTTTTTTAAGCTCCTTATTGGAGTATCTTTGCTTTACACTGTTGTGCCAGTTTCTGTGGTACAACAAAGTGAATCAGCTGTATTTATACATATATCCCCATGTCTCTTCCATCACACAACTCCTTCCCACCCTCCCTATCCCACCCCTCTAAGTCATCACCCATCATCGAATTGATCTCCCTGTGTTATGCAGCAGCTTCCCACTATCTATATATTTTGCATTTGGTAGTGTATATATGTCAGTGCTACTCTCTCACTTCATCCCAGCTTCCCCTTTGCACCCCCCCCACCCCGTGTCCTCAGGTCTGTTCTATACAACTGCATCTTTATTCTTGCCTTGTCACTGGGTTCATCAGTACCATTATTTTAGGTTCCATATGTATTAGATAGCATACGGTATTTGTTTTTCTCTTTCTGGCTTACTTTACTCTGTATGACAGACTCTAGGTCCATCCACCTCACTACAAATAACTCAGATTCATTGCTTTTTATGGCTGAATAATATTCCATTGTATGTATGTGCCACATCTGCTTTAGGCATTCATCTGTTGATGGGCATTTAGGTTGCTTCCATGCCCTGGCTATTGTAAATAGTGCTGCAATGAACATTGGGGTGCATGTGTCTTTTTGAGTTATGGTTTTCTCAGGGTCTATGCCGAGTAGTGGGATTGCTGTGTCATATGGTAGTTCTATTTTTAGTTTTTTAAGGTATCTCCATACTGTTCTCCATAGTGGATCTGTCAGTTTACATTCCCTCCAACAATGTGTGAGGTTTCCCTTTTCTGCCCACCCTCTCTGGCTTTTATTGTTTGTAGATTTTGTGATGATGGCCATTCTGACTGGTGTAAGGTGATACCTCATTGTAGTTTTGGTTTGCATTTCACTAAGAATTACTGATGTTGAGCATATTTTCATGTGTTTATTAACCATCTGTTTGTGTTCTTTGGAGAAATGTCTATTTAGGTCTTCTGCCCATTTTTTGATTGGGTTGTTTGTTGTTTTGATATTGAGCTGCATGAACTTTTTGTATATTTTGGACATTAATCCTTTGTCAGTTGCTTCATTTGCAAATATTTTCTCCCATTCTGAGGATTGTCTTTTCATATTGTTTAGAGTTTACTTTTGTTTGCAAAAGGTTTTAAGCTTAATTAGGTCCCTTTTGTTTATTTTTGTTTTTGTTCTCATAACTTTAGGAGGTGTGTCAAAAAAGATCTTGCTGAGATTTATGTCAAAGTGTGTTCTGCCTATGTTTTCCTCTGGGAGTTTTATAATGTCTGGCCTTACATTTAAGTCTCTAATCCATTTTGAGTTTATTTGTGTATATGGTGTTAGCAAGTGTTCTAATTTCATTCTTTTACATGTAGCTGTCCAGTTTTCCCAGCATCACTTATTGAAGAGGCTGTCTTTTCTCCATTGTATATTCTTGCCTCCTTTGTCATAGATTAGTTGACCAAAGATGCATAGGATTATATCTGGGCTTTTAATTTGGTTCCATTGATCTATATTTCTGTTTTTGTGTCAGTACTGTACTCGCTTAATTACTATAGCTTTGTAGTATAGGCTGAAGTTAGGGAGACTTATTCCTCTAGCTCTGTTTTTCTTTCTCAAGATTGCTTTGGCTATTCAGGATGTTTTGTGTCTCCATACAAATTGTTCTAGTTCTGTTAAAAATGCCATTGATAATTTGATAGGGATTGCATTGAATCTGTAGATTGCTTTCAGTAGTATAGTCATTTTCACCATATTGATTCTTCCAATCCACAAACATGGTATATCTCTCCATCTGTTTGTGTCATCTTTGATTTCTTTCATCAGTGTCTTATAGTTTTCTGAGTACAGGTTTTTTGCCTCCCAGGGTTTATTTATTCCTAGGAATGTTATTTTTTTTGTTGCAATGAAAAATGGGATTGTTTCCTTAATTTCTCTCTCTGAGCTTTCATTGTTAGTTTATAGGAATGCAAAAGATTTCTGTGTGTTAATATTGCATCCTGTGGCTTTACTAAGTTCATTGATTATTTGTAGTAGTTTTCTGGTGGCATCTTAAGATTTTCTGTGTATAATATTATCTCTTCTGTAAACAGTGACAGTTTTACTTCTTTTCCAATTTGGATTCTTTTTATTTCTTTTTCTTCTCTGATTGCTGTGTCTAGAGCTTCCAAAACTATGTTGAATAAGTGGCAAGAGTGGGAACCCTTCTCCTGTTCCTGATCTTAGAGGAAATTCTTTCAGTTTTTCACCGTTGAGAATAATTTTTGCTTTGGGTTTGTCCTGTGTTATGACCTGTATTATGTTGAGTTAGGTTCCCTCTGTGCCCACTTTCTGGAGAGTTTTTATCGTAAATGGCTGTGGAATATTGTTGAAAGCTTTTTCTGCATCTATTGAAATGCTCATATGGTTTTTATTCTCAATTTGTTAGTTTGGTGTATCACGTTGTTTGATTTGCATATATTGAAGAATCCTTGCATCCCTAGGATAAATCCCACTTGATCATGATGTATGATCTTTTTAATATGTTGCTGGAGTTGGTTTGCTGGTATTTTGTTGAGGATTTTTGCATCTATGTTCATCAGTGATATTGGCCTTTAATTTTCTTTTTGTGATATCTTTGTCTGGTTTTGGTATCAGAGTGATAGTGGCTTTTTAGAATGAGTTTGGGAGTGTTCTTCCCTCTGAAATTTTTTGGTAGAGGTTGAGAAGGATAGATGTTAGCTCTTCTCTAAATGTTTGATAGAATTCACCTGTGAAGCCATCTGGCCCTGGCCTTTTTTTTGTTGGAAAATTTTTAATCACAGTCACAGTTTCAATATCATTACTTGTGATTGGAATATTCATATTTTCTATTTCTTTTTGGTTCAGTCGTGGAAGGTTTTACTTTCCTAAGAATTTGTCCATTTTTTCCAGGTTGTCCATTTTATTGGTATATAGTTGCTTGTAGTAGTCTCTTATGATACTTTGTATTTCTGTGGTGTCAGTTGTAATTTCTCCTCTTTCATTTCTAATTTTATTTATTTGAGTCCTGTGCCTGTTTTTTCTTGATGAGTCTTGCTAAAGGTTTATCAATTTTGTTTATCTTCTTAAATAACCAGCTTTTCGTTTTATTGATCTATGCTATTGTTTTGTTTGTTTTGTTTCAATTTCATTTATTTCTGCTCTGATTTTTATGATTTCTTTCCTTCTCCTAACTTTGGGTGTTGTTTCTTCTTCTTTCTCCAGTTGCTTTAGGTGTAAGGTTAGGTTGTTTATTTGCGATTTTTATTGTTTCTTGAGGTAAGATTGTATTGCTATAAACATCTCTCTTAGACCTGCTTTTGCTGACTCCCATCGGTTTTGGGTTTTCATGTTTTCACTGTGATTTTTTTCTAGGTATTTTTTAATTTCCTCTTTTATTTCTTCGTTACCTATTAGCATATTGTTTAGCCTCCATGTGTTTGTGTTTTTTATAGTTTTTTTTTCTGTAATTGATTTCTAATCTCATAGAATTGTTGTTGGAGAAGATGCTTGATATGATTTCAGTTTTCTTACGTTTACTGAGGCTTGATTTGTGACCCAAGATGGGATCTGTCCTGGAGTATGCTTCATGTGCATTGGGAAGAAACTGTGTTCTTCTACTTTTGGATGGAATGTCCTATAAATATCAGTTAAGTCTGGTCTAATGTGTCTTTTAAAGCTTATGTTTCATTATTAATTTTCTGTCTGGATGATCTATCCATTGGTGTAAGTGGGGTGTTAAAGTCCCCCACTATTATTGTGTTACTGTTGATTTCCCCTTTTATGGTTGTTAGCATTTGCCTTATTCATTGAGGTGCTTGTATGTTTGGTGCATAAATATTTACAATTGGTATATCTTCTTTTTGGATTGATCCCTTGAGCATTATGTAGTGTCCTTCCTTGTCTCTTGTGACAGTCTTTATTTTAAAGTCTATTTTGTTTGATATGAGTATTGCTACTTCAGCTTTCTTTATATTTCCATTTGCCTGGAATATCTTTTTCCATCCCCTCACTTTCAGTCTGTATGTGTCCCTAGGTCTGAAGTGGGTTTGTTGTAGACAGCATATACAAGGGTCTTGTTTTTGTATCCATTCAGCCTGTCTGTGTCTCTTGATTGGAGCATTTAATCCTTTTCCATTTCAGGTAATTATCAATATGTATGTTCCTATTACCATTTTCTTAGGTGTTTTTGGCTTGTTTTTATAGGTCTTTTTCTTCTCATGTTTCTTGCCTAGAGAAGTTCTTTTAGCATTTATTGTAAAGCTCATCTGGTGGTGCTGAATTTTCTTAGCTTTTGCTTGTTTGTGAACCCTATGTATGTATGTATGTATGTGTGTATATATATATATTTGGTTGCACTGGGTGTGAGTTGTGGCATGTGGCATGAGAACTCTTAGTTGTGGTGTGTGGGATCTAGTTTTCTGACTAAGGATCAAACCCGGCCCCCCTGCATTCAGAGCACAGAGCCTTAGCTACTGGACCACCAGGGAAGTCCCTGTAAAGCTTTTCATTTCTCCATCAGAGCTGAATGAGACCCTTGCTGGGTAGAGTGATCTTGGTTGTAGGTATTTCCCTTTTATCACTTTAGATATATCCTGTTGCTCCCTTCTGATTTGCAGAGTTTCTGCTGAAAGATCAGCTGATAACCTTATGGGGATTACCTTGTATGTTATTTGTTGTTTTTCTCTTGCGGCTTTTAATATTTTTTCTTTGTATTTTTTTGTTAATTTGATTAATATGTGTGTATTAATATTAATATGTGTATAATTGATGTGTTTCTACTTGGGTTTATCCTGTATGGGACTCTTTGCACTTCCTGAATTTGATTGACTATTTCCTTTCATGTGTTAGGGAAGTTTTTTCTACTATAATTTCTTCAAATATTTTCTCAGAGCCTTTCTCTCTTTCTCTGCTTCTTTTGAGACCCCTATAATTTGAACATTGGTGCATTTAATGTTGTCCCAGAGGACTCTGAGACTGTCCTCAATTCTTTTCATTCTTTTTTCTTTATTCTGCTCTGGCAGTTTTTTCCACTATTCTATCTTCTAGCTCACTTATCCTTTCTTGTGCCTCAGTTATTCTGCTATTGATTCCTTGTAGTGTATTTTAAATTTCAATTATTGCCTTGTTCATCACTGTTTGTTTGTTCTTTAATTCTTTAGGCCCTTGTTAAACATTTCTTGTCTTTTCTCCATTCTGTTTCCGAGATTCTGGATCCTCTTTACTATCATTATTCTGAATTATTTTTCAGGTCACTTGCCTATTTCCTCTTCATTTATTTGGTCTTGTGTGTTTTTATCTTGCTCCTTCATCTGCAACATATTTCTCTGTCTTCTCATTTTTTCTCACTTACTATGTTTGAGCTCACCTTTCTGCAAGCTGCAGGGTCATAGTTCTTCTTACTTCTGGTGTCTGCCCCCCGTCGGCGAGTTTGGTCCAGTGACTTGAGTGGGCTTCCTGGTAGGAGGGACTGGTTTCTGCCTTCTGGTGGGTGGAGCTGGATCTTTTCCCTCTGATGGGTAGGGCCATGTCAGGTGGTGTGTTTTGGGGTGTTTGTGAGCTTAGTATGACTTTAGGCAGCCTGTCTGCTGATGGGTAGGTTTGTGTTCCTATTTTGATTGTTGTTTAGCATGGGGCATTCAGCACTAGAGCCTGCAAGCAGTTGGGTGGAGCTGAGTCTTGGAATTGAGATGGAGATCTCTGGGAGAGGTCCTGCCATTTAATATTCCCCAGGACTGAGAATTCTTTGGCTTTCCAGTAAGCTGAACTTGGCGCTCCCACCCCAGAGATTCAGGCCAGACCCCCAGCCTGGGATCCAAGACCCTGGAAGCCACATGGCTTGGCAATAATAGGGAAAAAGAAAAAGAAAGGGTGGGAAGAAGACAAATGAAACAGACAAAAAAAAAAAAAACCCAAGAGAAATAGCAAAGAGAAAAACAAGCAAACAGCAACAGCAATTAAGAACAAACAAATAAAGGAAAAGACAGATGAAATCCCAGAAAAATGGTAAAAACAGAATTAAAAAAAAGACAAAAAACAGACATACATATACAAAAAAAGGAACAAAAAGAAAAACAGGGAAAACCAAAAAGAAGAGAATAACCAGAGAAACTAAAGACCCCTAAAATGAAATCAAACAAAAATAAAACTGACAAAAATGAAAAAGAAAAAAGAAACCAAAAGCACAATGCAAACTGTAGGAAAAGCAAACAAAAGAAACTCACAAAAATAAAAAAGAGAAAAAGGTAATTACAAATAGAACAAAAGAAGAAAGATATATACAAAGTAGAGCAAAGGAAAGGAAAACAGCAAAAAAAAAAGAGGAAAAAACAAGAACAACAAAAAAAGGAATGTAGAAATAGGAATATAAAAAGATATATATAAAAAACTTTAAGAAAACTAAATGAAAATGAAAGTAAAAGCAAATAATAAAAAAACAAGAAAACTTAACTAAACCAGTGATAATTGTATTTTCTTTGGGTCTCAGTGTCAGTGTCCTTGCCCCCACCAGGAGTCACAGTTAACCTTTGCCTCTGCAGGAGGCCCTCCAAAATCACTATGTAGGTTTCTGGTCACCCTGTGTGCACTGTGGGGGTAGCAGAGACTCTGACCTTGCCCAGCGCCTGCATGTACTAGTCCCACAGCTTCTAGAACTACAGCAGTTTCATTTGTGGGAACACTCATTTATTCAGGTATTCCATAGGTGCAGGGTTTATGAAGCCAATTGCAGGGCTTTAATCTGACATTTGTGCAGCTGCATGGGAAAACTTTTGTTCCTCTTCCATAGTCACCCTGCCCCTGGGGCTCAACTGTGGTTTTAGCCTCACCTCTGCATGTGGGCCACCCACAGGATTCTGCTCCCAAGGCTGCCCTGGAATCCTTAGGTCTGCCCTGGTGAGGACAGTATATGGAGCTGACATGACTGCCTTCGTCACGGAAACCCTGATAGTGTCATGTGACAAGAAAGCCAGAGGCCACAGGTGTGATAGATCCAGCCCTAGTGCCTAGTGGCCAGTGCCAGAAGGTCAGCCCTGTTGAGGGCTTTTGTTAGCACTTGGTGGCAGGTGTGAAAAGGTCAGCCCTGGAGGGGCCTTTTCTTAGCACCTGGCGGGGCAGGGGCCTGGTGCCTGGAAAGAGATGCTTCAATGGCAACTCCAGCCCTGTGCATCACTCAAAAGTGATGCCTTGCTTCTGTGGCATTCTGGGTTTCCTTCACAAGCATTCCTCGTTTCAAATTTCCTTCCTCCTGTCCCCTCTTTTCATAGCCAACAGCAGTCCTCCCCCCAGGTTTGCTCTCCAGTCATCATGTTCCAGCTGTCATCCCCCCTCCACCTCTGTGCACTGGCAGACACACGGCCCAGTCTGGGGCATGTAGAACTGTGGCACAGACCATCTGTGTAGGTATCACTGTGTCCTGTCTGCCACACAGACCAGCCGTTTCACCCTCCTCCAACGGCTTCAGATGCTCTCCTTCTGTCCCAACTGATTTCCCTGTTGGTAAGGGGGCTTCCCCAGATGCGGGAGCCTGTCCTGTGCTTCAGCTCCTGGCTAGGGGTGCAGATCCTGTCCTGCTTCCTTTCCTTTTCTATTTCCCTTCTTTCTTTTGTCCTACCCGGTTATGTGGGGATCTTTCTGGTGTCCAAGGTCTCCTGCTAGTGTTCAGCCGGTGTTCTGTGAGAATTGTTCCATCTATAGATGTTTTTTTTTTTTTTAATATTTATTTTCGGCTGCGTTGGGTCTTTGTTGCTGTGCATGGGCTTTCTCTAGTTCTTGTGAGCAGGGGCTACTCTTTATATCAGTGCACAGGCTTCTCACTGTGGTGGCTTCTCTTGTTGTGGAGTGTGGGCTCTAGGCGCGTGGGCTCAGTAGTTGTGGCTTATGGGCTTAGTTGCTCCACAGCATGTGGGATCTTCCCAGACCAGGGATCGAACCCGTGTCCCCTGCATTGGCAGGCAGATTCTTAACCACTGCACCATCAGGGAAGTCCCTGTAGATGTATTCTTGACACATTTGTGGAGAGGGATGAACTCCACATCCTCCTATTCCTCTGCCATCTTGGTGAGTCAATTATTTTTTATTTAAACTGGTATGGGAGTAGATATGAAATGTAGGGGAGAAAAACATAGAACTAAAATTTGGTTTACAGACTAGAAATATTTCACGCTTTTCAGGTGTTTTTTTTTTTATGTCACACATTGCTGAAATCACAGGTATAGAATTTTAGTTTTTGAAAGAAATTGAAGATCATCTAACCTCATCATTTATAGATGGAAAGAACATGGATTTTGGAGTTACTTAGACCTACATTTGAATCCTAACTCTCATTTTCTTTCTGGGTTTCTTGGGCAATTTATTCAGTTTTTTAGCCTTCAGATAGGAAATTGGGTCACCTCTTATTATAAGATCGAGAAGGAATACACAAATAAAATGTACTAATGATGACCCAAGAAGTGGTGGTAACACAGTTTTTAGCTTTTATAGAAAGTTAAAACTCAAAAGGACTGTCTAGTCCAGTCTGTCAAGAAACTGAAGCCCCTTATTAGGGTGATTTGTCTAAGGTTCTTGCTTGAGAATAGACAATGCAGCCTTTGTATATTTATGCAGATTATACAGAAATCACAAGCAGATGAAATATACGGTGCTTGAATTTCACGTTTTAGACATTTCAGTTGATGAAGAACTTGGTATACATTGAAATAGTGGGTCTTTACAATCCCTATGGACAGTTAGCCCCCTCTACACCACTGTTAATGCTATTGAGGCCGCAAAGTGCATTTGATTTATTTTCTTCCACTCCTATCTTCATCTAAGTATAGTGAGCAGTCCATCTTTTTTTAACATCTTTAATGGATTATAATTGCTTTACAATGTTGTGTTAGTTTCTGCTGTACAAGAAAGTGAATCAGCTATATATGTATATGTATACATATACATATATATGCACACATATATCCCCTTCCTCTTTTTTTAAAAAAATAAATTTATTTGTTTATTTTATTTATTGTCTGTGTTGGGTCTTCATTGCTGCACACGGGTTTTCTCTAGCTGCGACAAGCGGGGGCTACTCTTCATTGTGGTGCGTGGGCTCCTCATTGGGGTGGCTTCTCTTGTTGTGGAGCACGGGCTCTAGGTGCATGGGCTTCAATAGTTGCAGCACATGGGCTCAATAGTTGTGGCTCATGGGCTTAGTTGTTCCATGGCATGTGGGATCTTTCCGGAGCAGGGCTTGAACCTGTGTCCCCTGCGTTGGCAGGCAGATTCTTAACAACTGCGCTGCCCAGGAAGTCCTATCCCTTTCCTCTTGAGCCTCCCTCCAATCCTCCCCATACCACCCTTCTAGGTTGTCACAAAGCACCAAGCTGATCTCCCTGTGCTATACAGCAGCTTCCCACTAGCTGTCTGTTTTACACATGGTGGTGTATATCTGTCAACGCTACTCTCTCACTTCATCCCAGCTTCCCCTTACCCCCTGTGTACACAAGTCCATTCTCTACATCTGCGTCTCTCTTCCTGCCCTGCCACTAGGTTCATCAGTACCATTTTTCTAGATTCCTTATATATGTGTTAATATATGGTGTTTGTTTTTCACTTTCTGACTTACTTCACTCTGTATGACAGTCTCTAGGTCCATCCATGTCTCTACAAATGACTCAATTTCATTCCTTTTTATGGCTGAGTAATAGTCCATGGTATATATGTACCACATCTTCTTTATCCATTCATCTATCTGTCCTCCATCTTGAGTCCTTAATAGGAGCCAGATTGATAACTTGTAGACTGTCTGATGTTTATTTTCTGAAGAACTATTGATAAAAGAGAAAAATAGCTTCTCTGGAAAACAACAACAACATTGATTCCTAATGAAAGATTCTGAGAAGAAAGACAAGCTGTTGAAACTTTTGAGCACTGTGGGGAATAGGCAAAGGTGGTTTGCGTTGGTGGGGATCATGTGAAACAAGAGTGGCCCAGACCCAGAATCAGATAGACTGTTGCCAGCAATTTCTGGCTCTACAGAGTCTGTGCCTGGTTTTGCTCACTGTTGGATCCCTAGTAGCTAGCATGGTGCATAATAGGTACTCAGTAAATATTTGTTAGATAAATAAGTGCTATTTTAGCTTCCTGCCCAAGGATTTGGCAACCAGAACAGTATTGTGGTAATCACTATGTGAATTTCCTCTTAAAAGAAACAAAGGTGCTGCCTGTTTTTGTTTTTTTTTTGAGACTTCAGGCTTGAAAAATCTCTTTGATATCTAACATTCAGAGGAAAAGTTGAGTGCTGTTATCCCAAAGGGGAACATTTTTGTGCTAGGTGTGGTTGGCCCAGCTTTAAAACACACAAATAGAAGGAACTGAACTTTTAATCTTTTAATTTTTTTGTTTTTAATTTTTTTAAGAAGTTGCATTGAGATATAACTGACATACAATAAACTGCATATATTTAAAGTGTACAATTTGATATTTTTTCTTCTTAGTAATGTATATATGGCAATCCTAATCTCCTAATTCATCCCACCCCCAAAAAATACCAAAAAATTGACTTCTTTTTGGTGTACAGTTCTATGAGTTTTGTTTGTTTTTAGGTTTAATGAATTTTAACACATGTATAGATTCATTTAAGCATGCCCACAGCCAGGATGTCACCCACGTCACTCCAAAATGATTCTTCTCTAAATGCAAATATAACTTTGTCATTCCCCTGCTTATCTTTTCCATGGCTCTCTATTACCTATATAATAAATTACAGACCATTATTGGCATACAAGAGGCCCCATGGTAAAGCATTTGCCTAATTCTGCAGCCCATCATCTTTCTCTGCTCTTGTGTTTCCATTTGTCATAAATTCTCTGCTCATGTATCCTTGCTGATTTTTGTTTTTCCTTTAACATTCAGGTATTATCTCCCCTTTTTTGACACATATTCCGAGGGATGAATGGATGTCTGTTTTCTCTATCCTCCTTTCTAGTATCGTTCCCTGTGACTGTGCCATGATCAGCTTTGTATCATGAGAATCTCACTTCCTGGCACATATAATAAGTGCTTGATAAATATTAGTTGCTCAGTGTTTAGTTTTATATGACTTGCTGCTGCAGAGAACTACTTTCCTGTCTATTTACTCATATGATCCTTAAAACAACCCTGGAAGATAATAGGGCTCATTTCCTCATTTTTCAGATTGTAGAACTAATGAGTGTGGTTGACTATTAAGTGGAGAATTGACACCGGAACTCAAATCTTCTGATTCCCAACCCAATTTTGTGTGTGTATGTGTGTTTGTGTGTGTATGTGTGTGTGTGTATGTGTGTGTGTGTGTGTTTGTGTGTGTGTGTGTGTAACTACTTTATAAATCTTTGTAACCTGTTAGCCAAAGAGATGCAGGGTAAGATGTTTCAATAGTAGTTAAATTTTATACAGTTGCTGAGCTTTAAGAATACAATAATTGTTTTTATAATCAAATCAGGCAGAACAATACAGATGTTCTTATTTTGAACAAAAGTAATACTAGACTGTAGTGACTTAGAAGGTTACAGAAATATTTGCTACAGAACCCTATGAATGTTGCCTTTATTCATAAACCAGCATGTTTATACCTTTTCTTGCCAACAGTTATCTTTTATTTATGTATTTATTTTTAAATGTATTTTTAATTTTTAATTTTTTAAGCTCTTTATTGGAAAATAATTGCTTTACACTGTTGTGCCAGTTTTTGCTGTACAACAAAGTGAATCAGCTGTACTTATACATATATCCCCATATCCCCTTCCTCCCCTGACTCCCTCCCACCCTCCCTATCCCAGCCCTCTAAGTCATCACCCATCATCGAGTTGATCTCCCTGTGTTATGCAGCCGCTTCCCACTAGCTATCTGTTTTACATTCAACAAAATTATCTTAATTGAACATTTTAAAAGTTTAAACTTCATATCAAATTTGTTTTCTGTAGCTGATCCTGTTTCCTATATTACCTTTTGAATTGGCAGAGTGTGGAGTGTTAGAATAATTTGTGAAAGGAGATGGAAGAAAGTGTAGTTTGTTCTCCGTTATGAAATTCTAGGGTGCATTTGTCTATGCACGTGTCAAATGCCTGATCGGTACCTGAGTCACGTACACCTACACAGAGCTTTACCATTCCTGTAGATACACAAGACATTTTTTTGTGTTTCTTTCTAAAGAGAATGGTAAAGATGAGAACTAATAGGGAAACTCCATTTGATTGAATTATTTGTTTCATTCTTGATGGTGGTGAGATGATTGCAATTTTTAAGTTCCATGTCATGTAATTTAATTAAACTGACTTCTGAAATTTCCTTCCAAAAGGTTTCACTGGAAGAAAAAAGTGCAACTATTATTTATGAGTCTAAACTACAGACTCCGAAGACCCTACAGGAAGCTATTGATGACATGGGCTTTGATGCTATTCTTCACAATCCTAAGCCTCTCCCTGTTTTAACTGAGACCGTGTTTCTGACTGTTACTGATTCACTGGCTCCACCATGGGACCATATCCGAAGCACATTGCTCAAGACCAAGGGTGTGACAGACATTAAAATTTCTCCTCAGCAGAGAACTGCAGTGGTGATAATAATTCCTTCTATAGTGAATGCCAATCAGATAGTAGAGCTGGTTCCACATCTCAGTTTAGATACTGGAACTCTGGAGAAAAAGTCAGGAACTTGTGAAGATTACAGTATGGCTCAAGCAGGTGAAGTCATGCTGAAGATGAAGGTAGAAGGGATGACCTGCCATTCTTGTGCTAACACCATAGAAGGAAAAATTGGGAAACTGCAAGGTGTTCAGCGAATTAAAGGTAGTATGTCTGATGTTATTTGTTTGATTGCTTTGTAAGGCTTAGTTTTCTGTTTTAGCCTTTTAACTTTCTCATTTTTCTTAAGCATGGGTTTTGAATCCGTAGGACTAGAATGTTACTGCTTCATTGAAGTCTGAGGTACAGCTTATTCCCAGGATTAATGTCAGGAAAGTTAATGATTATAATTAAAAGCTACATGAATCTTGAACTAGCATAAAAGGCAGCCAGGGTGGAGATTCATGGAGTTCAGGGTTCTTAACACAACATGCCTAGGATCCTCCTGACCTTTAGTATGTTTCTATTCAGGCATGCAGAAACTTGGAAACCACAGATATAGTGGTCACATCTGTTACTTTTTTCCTAGTTCATGTCAATAACATTTTCTGAAAAGACCAGAGTTATTTTAAGAAAGGATAATGACAACAATGAGAGAGAAACAATTCTGTGTGGTATTGATTTGGTCTACAGAATGTGTTCTGAAGTGGCCCAGGAATAACTGAATTAAATAATTATTTTTCTTTTATTAACTAGTTTCCCTGGACAATAAAGAAGCTTCTATTGTTTATCAACCTCATCTTATCACAGCAGAGGAAATAAAAAAGCAGATTGAAGCTGTGGGCTTTCCAGCATTCATCAGAAAACAGCCCAAGTACCTCAAATTGGGAGCTATTGATATAGAACGTCTAAAGAACACACCAGTCAAATCCTCAGAAGGATCACAGCAAAGGAGTCCATCATATACCAATAATTCAACAGTCGTTTTCATCATAGATGGCATGCATTGTAAATCATGTGTGTCAAATATTGAAAGTGCTTTATCTACACTCCAATATGTAAGCAGTGTAGTAGTTTCTTTAGAGAATAGATCTGCCGTAGTAAAGTACAATGCAAGTTTAGTCACTCCAGAAACTCTGAGAAAAGCAATAGAGACCATGTCACCAGGGCAATATAAAGTTAGCAGTACAAGTGAAATTGAGAGTACCTCAAACTCTCCCTCCAGCTCATCTCTTCAAAAGAGTCCTTTGAACATAGTTAGCCAGCCTCTGACTCAAGAAACAGTGATAAACATTGATGGCATGACCTGTAATTCTTGTGTGCAGTCTATTGAGGGTGTCATATCAAAAAAGGCAGGTGTAAAATCCATACGAGTATCACTTGCAAATAGCAAAGGGACTGTTGAGTATGATCCTTTACTAACCTCTCCAGAAACCTTGAGAGAAGCAATAGAAGACATGGGATTTGATGCTTCTTTGTCAGGTAATATTTTTTTCTTTGATTCCTCTAATGTTCTTTTATTTACACTTTGCTAGTTCTTTTGGCTTTTATCAATGAGAAATGAATAATATGCACTACAATTCCACTTTTTGGAAATAAGACATATGGAGATAGCAGCGTATACAAAGATGCGTAAGGATGTTTGCCTAATTATAATATTTAAAAACTAGAAACATTAAATAAAGCATGATACCTCCAGATGATAAAATGCTAAGAAGCCATAAAAATTATGTTATTGAAGATACTTAATGCCACAGGAAAGTGTCTGAGGTATTTTGTTAAATGAAAAAAAAAAGCAAGCAAAAAAGCTGTATGATCAAAATTTTATAAACACATGTATAAGGATTTATACCATGTATACAATATTTATGTATATGAATGAATAAAATTCCTGGTAGGACATGAACTAAATTTTAACAAGTAGTTATTTGTGAGTTGCAGGATAAAGGTGATAATTTGTTTTCACTATGCTTTCTTATGTATTTTAAGGGATTTTTTGGTGACAGGGATGTATGTATGTTTGTATGTATTTATGTATATATAATATGGGAGAAGCAAATGTTATTTTATGAAGAAGAAAGTAGAAATAAATAATAGAATTTTAACCATAGTTTTAAATTTAGGCATTCAAATGAACCTGACTCTAGAACAGGCCCAAAGTCTTCTTGTTTCGTGGTAGCTCTTACCTTGAACTAAAACCAGAAATGTATATCCAATGGAATTTGCCCATGTGAACTTGTTTTGAACTAGAATTGAACCTAGCCTTGAATTAAACTGGAAATTCCCTAAATGAAATTTCTTGCTGTAAATAACAATGGAAAAGCTGAATAACTAATTTCTAGACAGTGTCATTAACCTTTGCTATTCTGATCAGAATGAAAGATATTAAATAGCAGTGTTCTCTTTTCAAGCTCACTAAAACTGAGAAGCATAAAAAATTATTCACATGCTCAAATTATTATGGTAGATAAGTGCCTGTGGAAAAGGACCCGGAAATACAAACATTCTTAATTTTCATATTCATAACAAATGATAGAAATTTTAGAATTGTCACTTCTTAAAGACAAGATGTAATCCACATACTATAAAATTCACCCTTTTAAAGTACAGAATCCAGTGGTTATTAGTATATTCACAGAATTTTGCAGCCATTACCACTATGTAATTTTAGAACATTTTTATCAGCCCCCTAAAGAAACCCCATACCTGTTAGCAGTCACTCCCCATTTCCCCTTCTCCTCCTCCTACCCCAGTCCCCTTTTTAAAAAATTAATTACTTAATTACTTTTGGCTGTGTTGGATCTTTGTTGCTGTGCAAGGGCTTTTTCTAGTTGCAGCCAGCTGGGGCTATTATTCTTTGTGGTGCACGGGCTTCTCATTGCAGTGGCTTCTCTTGTTGTGGAGCACGGGCTCTAGGTGCATGGGCTTCAGTCGTTGCGGTGCATGGGCCCAATAGTTGTGGCTCCCGGGCTCTAGAGTGCAGACTCAGTAGTTGTGGTGCACAGGCTTAGTTGCTTCGTGGCATGTGGGATCTTCCCAGACCAGGGATCGAACCTGTGTCCCCTGCATTGGCAGGTGGATTCTTAACCACTGTGCCACCAGGGAATACCCCCAAGCCTCTTTTATCTACTGTTCTATTTTCTGTCTTTATGAATTTGACAACTCTAAGTACCATATAAGTGGAGTCAGAATATTTGTCCCTTCGTATCTAACTTCGTTCACTTAATGTTTTCAAGATAACAAATGTTCATTCATGTTTGTGATGTGTCACTGCTTCATTCCTTTTTTTGCTGAATAGTATTCCATTGTATGCATATACCTCATTTTGTCTCTCCATTCATTAACTGATGGAAATTTGGTTTGGTTCCACTCCTTGGCTATCATGAATAATGTTGTGATGAACATTTGTTACCAGTTTTTGCATGGATATATGTTTTTATTTTTCCTGAGTATATACCAGGAGTGGAATTTCTAGGTCACATGGTGAATATGTTTAACTTTTTCAGTAACTGCCAAACTGTTTTCCAAAATGGCTGTACCTTTTTATTTTCTCACTTAGAAGTCCCACTTTAATGAAGAAAATCTCAAAAGACCAAGACTCTTGTGCTTTAAAAAAGATACACACACACACACACACACACATACACACACACACACGAATACTACTCAGCCATAAAAAGAATGAAATAATGCCATTTGCAGCAACATGGATGGACCTAGAGGTTATCATACTAAGTGAAGTAAGTCAGATAGAGAAAGACAGATATATGATATCACATATGTGATATCTAAAAAAATGATTCAAATGAACTTATTTACAAAACAGAAACAGACTCACAGACATAGAAAACAAACTTATGGTTACCAAAGGGGAAACGCTGGGGAGAGATAAATTAGGAATTTGGAATTAACAGATACATACTACTATATATAAAATAGATAAACAACAAGGACCAGGGAACTATATTCAATGTCTTGTAATGACCTATAATGGAAAAGAATCTGAAAAAGATTATATATATATGTGTATATATATATATCTGAAAAAGAATATATACATATAAAAGTATATATATATGGTTGTTATCAAATGACTGCATTGTGTGTTTCTGCTAGAGATCAAACAGAGTTTAAGATGCCACCAGAAATGTTGGCTACCCATTTTCTGAATGCCAGTGTCAGTGCTGATCCAGGCTTCACAGTCTGCCACTCTGACCTGTTCCTAGATGTAGAGGTATCAGTGCATTTCACCTTTGTGTCATACCAGTCCTGGGTGGGCCATAAATGTTAAAGGAGGTAGTGAGAAAAATGGGAGGTGCTTTTTATCATGACCATCAATCTCATCATTCTCTTAAAAAGACATGTTAAGTCTTCACTAACCAATTAAAGCAAACACAATACTTGATTAAATTCCTTTTCCTTTTTTGTAACTTTATCTTTAATTTCAAACTTACAGAAAAGCTACAAGAATAGTACAAAAAATTCCTGTTTACCAATTTTACTCAGATTCCACAGTTGTTAATACTTAGCCACATTTGTTTTATCATTCTCTTTCTCTAGCGACAGAGAGACATATATTCAAACACACATTATACATACACATATATATCTTTTTCTGAATCATTTGAGATTAAGTTGCAGACAATGTTTATGATTGTTTTTAAGTCATTCTCTTGTTATGTATTTATTCTTCACATTGCTTTAGACTGAACCTGCCAGTTTTGAGGATCATATTGGAAATCTTTCTTAAAATGTTTGGAGTCTTTTCTGATTGTTTCCTTAAGTGCAGGAGAGTCAGCCTTCCTTTTGAATTCATTTAAGCATAAGTAGTGTTGCTACAGCTTATAGAAAAGCCAATTTAAAGAAACTAACCATTTAATTCATTGTGGCTTTTTAACACCTGTACTGCCTCTGTGAAAGACGGAAGCTTTGTCTCTTCTTGCCACACTCACTAGGGTAAAGGTCATAATTTTATGAATCTTTGTTGAGAAGTCATGCAAATGTATAATTTTATGAATCTTTGTTGAGAAGTCATGCCAATGTAGCTAAAAGGGATTACCTTTATGACTTATTTTAATTTAATACTGTACTTCTAGAGTGTGAAAATTGCAGATGGTTTTTTGGTTACTCTTGGTACCTGAAATAACTAAATTACTCTGGAACAAAACTTAAAGTAATTGGTAGTATAAACTGTTTCTTTTCATTGTCCAAGTTCAAAATTAAGTCTTGATAGTAATTGTGAGAGAATGAATAAGCTCCTGGCTAGATTAAGATAATGTTTTTTTTTCAAAGTCAAAGCTATTTCCTTTGGGCAAATGAGCCTCCTTTTTGAGTTTTTGGTACTATTTGGTAAATTTCATCCCCATTATTCTAAATAATGCTCTCATAATCTGAATGAATATCATTTTCTGAATTGATCCACTTGAACCAGAGACTGACTAATTTCAGAATTGGGAGGATCTTGTCCTTTGCTATTCGGAGTGTCTTTTGCTATACCCAGACTGGCAGTACTGCCATCACCTGGAAGCTTGTTGGAAAAGTAGAATCTCAGGCCCCACCCTAAATGTAGTGAATCAGAACCTGCATGTTAACAAGATCCCCCAGGTGACTGTATGTGTGTTAAAATTTAAGCTCCATTATTCTAACTGGTTTGAGAAGTCTAGATCATTATTCATTAGGGGAATGGTCAGACTTTTGTTAAAGTTTCTTCAAAAGATGCCCTTCTTCAGCATCCTAAAAACCAACTCTGCTGTTCAGGGTTTCCTCTATGGGCTAGCCAAATAGACCTGAACCAGTTTTTTGCCCAAGGGGAGGAAATAACAAGTTAGGTTAGTGGAAATTTCCACATCACTTCTTTTCCTCCTTATCTGTGCAGGAGAGTAGAAAATCTTTAGCTTTTTTGCATGTATTGGTACATGGATGTGCTAAAGGGACTGCTCTTCTTGGGAGTTGTTTAATACTGCAGTGGATAAAACTAAAACCGAATAGCAACTTTTCTGAGACTGCAGGAGAGCTTCTGGAATGACAGAGCTTTCCACTGTTTCACAGTCCATAAACATTCTACAGAAAGTTATTCTGAATACTACTTTGTGAAAAATGAAGATTACTGCTGACTTACTCCTTGCCTCTTCTTCCGTTGTCCACAAAGGCATTTTAATTTAAAAAATACTATATATTCGCATTAAAAATTCAAACATGCAGAAGTGTCTCTAGACGAAATTTGTTCATCTGTGTGTTATTCTATTCCTGCTTTAACCCCATTCCCCAGAAGTAGCTATATCATCAATAGTTTGGTATGTACCCTCCTAGGCTTTCTTATGCATGTTCTCATATATACACTCTAACAATTTGTAAATGACATTTTACCACAATGCTGTTTTGCAGATTGATTTTTTTTTCATTTTTAAAAAAATTTTATCAGAGTAAGTTGACTTACAATGTTATGTTAGATTCAGGTGTACAGCAAGGTGAATCAATTATACATATACGTATATCTACTCTTTTTTTAGATTCTTTTCCCATATAGGCAATTACAGAATACTGAGTAGAGTTCCTTGTGCTATACAGTAGATTCTTATTAGTTATCTATGCAGATTGATTTTTATTCCACTTACTATATCATGAATTGCTTTACTGCCAGTATGTGAATCATTAATATAATGATAAAAATTCATTATAAAAATAAGAGCTATCTATTAATAAACCACTGTCTACTTGGGTTTGGGGTAGAGATAATGACTTGAAGATCTTGATGTAAAGTTTTGTTTATTCAGTTAGTTCAGATTTTCCTGAGAATTTGGATGGGCAGTGTTGAACTTGGAAGTCATTTCCTGGAAAGTGTAAAGATAACATTGCACAGAGCTCTAGATCCATGACAGTTTTAAAGGAATAGATTGACAGTGCCAGGAGGTGTGGATTGTGATGAGTGACAAGGATGCAGCTGGAGAATACCTCAAATGAAAAGAATCTTTTCCTGTCCAACCAGATACAAATGAGCCATTGGTAGTAATAGCTCAGTCCTCATCAGAAATGCCACTTTTGATCTCAACTAATGAATTTCATACCAAAATGATGACACCAATTCATGACAAAGAGGAGGCAAAGACTTCATCCAAGTGTTACATACAGGTCACTGGTATGACTTGTGCTTCCTGTGTAGCAAACATTGAACGGAATTTAAGACGAGAAGAAGGTAAGACACTCTTAAAGCCTGTTTTTTTTTATGTACTAGTTTGAGGACTCTGTCCATTTTGTCCTCTTATGTGTTTTATAACCGTGTTTATCATTCTTGCCAGGGCCTCATAGAGATTATCAGTGATTTGCAGGACAACCTTGACTTCCCAACAGCCAGTTTTTGTTAGTGTTTTGTTCCCTTAGATATAGTTCCTGTCTTGTTTATCTCATGGCCACATTTTACTATCAGTGAAATTTGTAGTCAAATAGCGTAAGGAGATACATAAGATTACTATTCTTTATGGACGTTGTCTACAATGGATTTTAAGAAACATAAATTTTCTCATAAAGCTATGCTTAAAACTAACAACTAGAATCCGTAAGTTTCAATATTACTATACCCAGGCCAAGCACTGGACCAAAGCCAAGTTTGTTTAGAATTGTTCTCTTCCAACAGTTTGATAACTGATCTTTGCTTGCAGTAAAAGTGTTCAAAAGTTACTTAATATTGTGTATAAGTTTTCATTTTAGATTGCAAATTCTTAGAAAATCTGCAATATATTTTTTATTCAGTCACACTCGGATGTTTTGGCTTATAATTTTGCGCTCAGGTTAAAGGACTTCGCAGTATGCATAGTAGATTTGTTAACCATAGAGATATGTGACTGTGTTTAATGAGCCTGAAGTCATAGGTTTAGTACTCAGGTAGCCCCAGCCCCAGATATCTTAATGATGTATGCTGTTAGTCACAAGAGCTGAATAAATATGTTTAGTATAAGCTTATCTCTACTATGGGGAAATAACTCAAAGTATATAGAGTAATAATGCATCCTGTAGCCAGTAGAATCACCTTATGTGTAAAGGCCAGAACATTATTGTAGCAAAATGTATGTTATATGTTAGAGGCATCTTCAGCTCAATACTGTCTTGTCTGCATTCTGTCATTTTTGTGTCCCTTTCAGCCTGCATTATATCTAATTAGAATGCAGTTAGGGCTAAAATACACTTTGTTTGGGTGATTAAAAAAGAACAGGATGGAGGCTGCAAGCAAATGAAAGCAAAAAGAAGTTTGCAAGCGGTCTGTTTTAGAACCAACTATTTTGGAGCAGTTCAGAAATGGCCTTTCCCATGAGACAAGCAATGCCTATTACAAATTACAATTACAGATCTTTTTTTTTTTAATCCGTTAAGCTGATTTTTCCAATTACTTTCAACTACCCCTTTACCACCTCTTAACCCAATTGGGAATACCATTGGCCTACCTGGGGTCACTACATTCCCTTTGTTTTTTCAGTTAAGTGACATTGGTCTTCCTCCAATTTCATCTGCATTCCCTCAAGTATTTTTAAAAATGAATAGAAAGAGTTCTAATTATATTTTGAAGTAAGAATTCTAAAAATTGTCCATAATTTATATACGTATGAAATATATTTTTGAAACTTGAAAACCCAGATTTTCTGTTTCTCTTTGGCTACAGATAACAATTCAACTGAAGCAAAAAGACTTTTTTCCTTCTTTCTCTATACTCTTCTCTTATTACTGATACTTTCCTGTGATCTGATCCTCTGAATTATTTGGTACCCACAAAACCCAGTGTGTAACCATTATTTTTTTCCAAAGAAAAGAGTAGTATTTTATTCTTTTGTAACTGCTTTTATACAGAAAACGTAGATAATATTACTTTGTTTTCTTATTTAAAACTATTATTAAATTAATATTTGGATATTTTTTCTTTTTATCAAACCCCAGAGCTGACCTATGGACTGATGATCCCTATTTCCTGTCAGGTAGCCACCAAGTGCCACAGATTCCTAGAAAGAACTGCTATTTCTGCTTCATGTTATTAATTTTCTTCCTGGCAATGACAGCAATAGCTGGCCTAGAGAAGTGGAATGGTTATTAACAAAATGCTTACACCAGAGAACAGCATGACTGCCATAAAATGAAATTCTTTGTTAAGTTTTGTGGCACTTTTTTTTCCCTAGGAATAAGAGCATTTTAAATTAGTGTGTGTCAGACAATAAAACTTGAGAAAGAAATTAGTGTTATTTGGCAGTATTATAATGTGTATGTTGGTATATTCTCGGATTCTTTGCTACAACTGCAGTAATTTCCTAAGTACATGAGTTCCTTTCTCTAGAACTCTGTCTTATGAGTTTCTAAAAATACTTTATATTTACATGGTAAAGTCTCAGTCGATTACAATTCATGGGCATTATATGGATCCCAGTTCAAGCAAACAAACAGTGTTAAACAGTTGTAAGACAATTGTGGAAATGTGAGTATTGCCTTCTTCTCAAATAATATTATTTGATTTGGGTTCAAGACTGTATTAAAGTTAAGAAATACATTTCTCCAGGTTCACTTAACCTTTCACAGTTAAATGAAAAAAAACTATTATAAGATTATTATTTTTATGAGAAATGTTATCTGAATTGTTTTTCTTATCAATATTCCTAGGAATATATTCTGTACTTGTGGCTCTGATGGCTGGCAAGGCAGAAGTAAGATATAACCCTGCTGTCATACAACCCCCAGTGATAGCTGAGTTAATCCGAGAGCTTGGATTTGGAGCCACTGTGATAGAAAATGCTGGTGAAGGGGATGGTGTTTTGGAACTTGTTGTAAGTAAGAAGTTTTGTTTGGTTAATAGAGTTTCCAGGAAAAACTTGGAAAGAATTCAGAAAGGAGTTCCAAAGATAATTAAAATGCTGGGAAAAATAAAACATAAAATGAAAATTAGGGAAACTGGAAAGATACGACAGGGTGGCCTTCAAGCATAGAATGTAAAAGGTAATCGTTATCTCTATTATGAACCAATAAACAAGAGTTGGGTTTGAATGAATAAATGAAAATCAGCTTTTAAAATACAGTATGATTCCTACCTAGTAGCATGTAAAGGAATAAATTCTAGATGTATTAAAGACTTAAATTTTATAAATAAAGTCATAAAACCAGGTTATAAGGCATATTGGTTTAAAATGACATTTTCTCCAACTCAGCAAATCAAGTTTTATTTGTATAACTTAAATAATTAAAACAAAAAATTTAACCCTGTACCAAAATAAGTTCCAACACAAACAAAAATTTGAATGATAAAATGAAACCATGAAATTACTAGAAGAAAAAAGAAAGTTTTTTTCAATATTTTATTATAAAAATTTCAGACATCACAAAAGTCAAAAAGAACTGTAAACCATGAACAGACCAATCACAAGTACGGAAATTGAGGCAGTGATTCAAAATCTCCCAACACACAAAAGCCCAGGACCAGATGGGTTCACGGGCGAATTCTATCCAACATTTAGAGAAGAGCTCACACCTATCCTTCTCAAACTCTTCCAAAATATTGCAGAAGGCGGAACACTCCCAAACTCATTCTACGAGGCTACCATCACCCTGATACCAAAACCAGGCAAAGATGTCACAAAAAAAGAAGACTACAGACCAATATCACTGATGAATATAGATGCAAAAATCCTCAACAAAATACTAGCTAACAGACTCCAACAGCACATGAAAAAATCATACACCATGATCAAGTGGGGTTTATCCCTGGGATGCAAGGATTCTTCAATATATGCAAATCAATCAACGTGATACATCATATCAACAAATTGAAGGATAAAAACCATATGATCATTTCAATAGATGCAGAAAAAGCTTTTGACAAAGTTCAACATCCATTTATGAGAACAGCTCTCCAGAAAATGGGCATAGAAGGAAATTACCTCAACATAATAAAAGCCATATATGAGAAACCAAAAGCCAACATCGTTCTCAATGGGGAAAAACTGGAAGCATTCCCTCTAAGAACAGGAACAAGACAAGGGTGTCCACTCTCACCATTATTATTCAACACAGTTTTGGAAGTTTTAGCCACAGCAATCAGAGAAGAAAAAGAAATAAAAGGAATCCAAATTGGAAAAGAAGAAGTAAAATTGACACTCTTTGCAGATGACATGATATTATATATAGAAAACCCTAAAGACTCTACCAGAAAACTGCTAGCACTAATTGATGAATTTAGTAAAATAGCAGGATACAAAATTAATGCACAGAAATCTCTTGCATTCCTATACACCAACAACGGAAGAGCAGAAAGAGAAATTAAGGAAACTCTCCCATTCACCATTGCAACCAAAAGAATAAAATACCTAGGAATAAACCTGCCTAAGGAGGCAAAAGATCTGTATGCAGAAAACTTTAAGACATTGATGAAAGAAATCAAAGACGACACAAACAGATGCAGAGACATACCATGTTCCTGGATTGGAAGAATCAACATCGTGAAAATGACTGTACTACCCAAAGCAATTTACAGATTCATTGCAATCCCGATCAAATTACCAATGGCATTTTTCACAGAACTAGAGCAAGAAATCTTATGATTTGTATGGAAACGCAAAAGCCCCCGAATAGCCAAAGCAATCTTGAGAAGGAAAAATGGAGTTGGTGGAATCAGGCTTCCTGACTCCAAACTATACTACAAGGCCATAGTGATCAAGACAGTATGGTACTGGCACAAAAACAGAAAGGAAGATCAATGGAATAGAATAGGGAACTCAGAAGTAAGCCCAAACACATATGGGCACCTTATCTTTGACAAAGAAGGCATGAGTATACAATGGAAAAAAAAACAGCCTCTTCAGTAAGTGGTGCTGGGAAAACTGGACAGCAACATGTAAAAGAATGAAATTAGAATACTTCCTAACACCATACACAAAAATAAACTCCAAATGGATTAAAGACCTACATGTAAGGCCAGACACTATAAAACTCCTAGAGGAAAACATAGGCAGAACACTCTATGACATCCATCAAAGCAAGATCCTTTTTGACCCACCTCCTAGAATCATGGAAATAAAATCAAGAATAAACAAATGGGACCTCATGAAACTTAAAAGCTTTTGCACAGTGAAAGAAACCATAAACAAGACTAAAAGGCAACCCTCAGAATGGGAAAAAATAGTTGCCTATGAAACAACGGACAAAGGATTAACCTCCAAAATATACAAGCAGCTCATGAAGCTTAATACCAAAAAAGCAAATAACCCAATCCACACATGGGCAGAAGACCTAAATAGACATTTCTCCAAAGAAGACATACAGATGGCCAACAAACACATGAAAAGATGCTCAACATCACTCATCATCAGAGAAATGCAAGTCAAAGCCACAATGAGGTATCACCTCACACCGATCAGAATGGCCATCATCACAAAATCTGGAAACCACAAATGTTGGAGAGGGTGTGGAGAAAAGGGAACTCTCCTGCACTGTTGGTGGGACTGTAAGTTGGTACAGCCACTATGGAAAACAATTTGGAGGTTCCTTAAAAAACTACAAATAGAACTACCATATGATCCAATAATCCCACTCCTGGGCATATACCCAAAGAAAACCATAATCCCAAAAGAAACTTGTACCATCATGTTTATTGCAGCACTATTTACAATAGCCAGGACATGGAAGCAACCGAAATGCCCATCAACAAATGAATGGATACAGAAGATGTGGCATATATATACAATGGAATATTACTCAGCCATAAAAAGGGATGAGATGGAGCTACATGTAATGAGGTGGGTAGAACTACAATCTGTCATACAGAGTGAAGTAAGTTAGAAAGAGAAGGACAAATCTTGTATGCTAACTCACATATAGGGAATCTAAAGATGGTACTGATGAACTCAGTGACAAGAACTAGGATGCAGATACAGAGAATGGACTGGAGAACTCAGGGTATGGGAGGGGGCGGGGGGTGAAGGGGAAACTGAGACGAAGTGAGAGAGTAGCACAGACATATACATGCTACCAACTGTAAAATAGTCAGTGGGAAGTTGTTGTGTAACAAAGGGAGTCCAACTCGAGGATGGAAGATGCCTTAGAGGACTGGGGCGGGGAGGGTGGGGGGGTCTCGAAGAGGGGGGAGTCAAGGAAGGGAGGGAATACGGGGATATGTGTATAAAAACAGATGATTGAACCTGGTGTACCCCCCAAAAAAAAAATACCATGAAAAAAAAAAAAAAAGAACTGTACAGTGGAACATTGTTATACACACTGCTTAGATTCTACAATTAACATTTTACAATATTTGTTTTATCATACATCAGTCCATAAGTCCATTGTGAAAATAATTTTAAGCTCACAAAGAAGTTGCAAAAATAATACAGAGAATTTCCATGTAGCCTCTACCTAGTTTTTCCCAGTGATAACATCTGATCTTTCATTTAAAATATAATATTAGGGCTTCCCTGGTGGCGGAGTGTTTAGGAGTCCACCTGCCAATCCAGGGGACATGGATTCGATCGCTGGTCCAGGAAGATCCCATATGCCTCAAAGCAACTGGGTCCATGTGCCACAACTGCTGGGCCTGGTCTCTGGAGCCCACAAGCCACAACTGCTGAGCCCATGCATCACAACTACTGAGCCTGCATGCTGCAACTGCTGAGGCCCGTGTGCCTAAAGGTTGTGCTCCGCAACAAGAGAAGCCACCACACTGAGGGTCCCGTGCACTGCAACGAAGTGTGGTGCACACCCCCCACAACTAGAGAAAGCCCACACACAGCAGGGAAGACCCAACACAGCCAAAAAAAGAAAAAAAAAGTTAAAAAAATAATATTAGAATAGGAAGAGTCTTTCTAAACATCATACAAAATCCATAAAAGACAAGATTGATAAATTCAGGTACATAAAAATTTCTTCTTGGGAGAAAAACACCAAAAACAAAGTCAAAAGGCAAGTAAAATAATTGTAATTCAATATCATAAATGAAAGTTAATTTTCTTAATATATGAAGAACTGTTGTAAATCAATAAGAGCCATCAACCCAAAAGAGAGATGGTAAAGGATATGAACTGACAGTTCACAGAAAAGTCAGAACAGTACCTCCTTAAATGAAAAAACGTTCAATCTCACTTTTAATAAGAGTAAAGCAAATTAAAACTGCACTGAAATGCCATCTTCCACCTATTAGATTGGTAAAGATAAAAAGCATTGTTGTTACACTGTGTTTGATCTCTCATATATTGCTGGTGGAATGTCAGTTGATACAAGATCTCAACAGAAGAATTTGTCAATATCTATCAAAAGTAAAATTGTGGGGCTTCCCTGGTGGTACAGTGGTTAAGAATCTGCCTGCCAATGCAGGGGATACGGGTTCGAGCCCTGGTCCGGGAAGATCCCATGTGCCGCAGAGCAACTAAGCCCATGTGCCACAGCTACTGAGCCTGCCTGCCACAACTACTGAAGCCCATGTGCCTAGAGCCCGTACTCCGCAACAAGAGAAGCTACTGCACTGAAAAGTCCGGCACCGCAACGAAGAGTAGCCCACACTGGCCACAACTAGAGAAACCCCATGTGCAGCAATGAAGACTCAATGCAGGCAATAAAGAAATATTTTAAAAAAAGTAAAATTGCACATAGCCTTTGCCTAAGAAGCTCTGCTTGTAGTAAATTATCCAGTAGACATAGTTGGATATGTATAAAATGGTATGTGTGCAAAGATGTTCGTTATAGTATTTTTATAATAGCAAAAGATAGGAAACAAACTAAATGTCAGTCATTGGAGATTGCTACATACATCCTTACCATGGGGTACTAAGGAGCTATTAAAAAGAAGGGGTTGGTTTGTACTTTTTAAAGACTTCTAAAAATTAATAGCTTTATTGAAATATAATTTACACACCATAAAACTCACCCTCTTAAAGTGTACAATTCAGTGGTTTTTAGCATGTTCTCAGAGATGTACAACTAATCACCACTAGCCAACTTCAAAACATTTTCATCACCCCCAAAGGAAATCCCATACATATTAGCAGTCATTCCTCATTCTTGATATGAATCATTTGAGTCTTTTTTTTTTCCTTCATCACTCCAGCCTAAAGTTTGTCAATTTTGTCAGTCTTTTCAAGTAACCAACTTCTGGTTTTGTTGATTTTCTCTATTCTGTCTTTTGTTCATTTTCACTCTAATCTTTATTACTTCCTGCCATCTGCTTACTTTAGGTTTAGTTTGTTCTACTTTTTCTAGTTTCTTAAGGTAGAAAGTTAGGTTATTTATTTGAGATCTTTCATATTTTAAAATATTGACACATACATTTCCTCATAGGCACTGATTTCATTTCAGTTAGTGTGGTTTTTCAACTCCAAACTTTCCATTGGGACTTTTTTTTTTTAAATACATTTATTTATTTATTTATTTATTTATTTATTTATTTATTTATTTATTATTTTATTGGCTGTGTTGGGTCTTTGTTGCTGCACATGGGCTTTCTCTAGTTGTGGCGAGTGGGGGCTACTCTTCATTGTGGTGCACGGGCTCCTCATTGCGGTGGCCTCTCTTGTTGCAGAGCACAGGCTCTAGGCGTGTGGGCTTCAGTAGTTGCAGTACATGGGCTCAATAGTTGTGGCTCACAGGCTCTAAAGCGCAGGCTCAATAGTTGTGGTGCATGGGCTTAGTTGCTCCACGGCATGTGGGATCTTCCTGGGGCAGGGATTGAACCCGTGTCCCCTGCATTGGCAGGTGGATTCTTACCCACTGTGCCACCTAGGAAGTCCCACATTGGGCCTTTTTAATAATCCCTCTCTTTACTGATACTCTCTGTTTGGTGAGATATTAGTCTCTTACTTTCCTTTAATTCTTTAAACATCATTTCCTTTAGTTCACTGAATATACTTGCTAAAAGCTTTGCCTAGTAAATTCAGTGTCTGGGCTTCCTCAGGGAAAGTTTCTGTTGATTACTTTTCTTTTTCCTGTGTATAGACCATACTTTTTTGTTTCATTGCATGTCTGACAGTTTTTTGTTGAAAATATAATGTAGTAACTCTGGAAGTAAGATTCCTCCCTTCTCCTCAGGGTTTGTTGTTTGTTGCTGTTTGTCATTGTTATTGTTTGTTTAGTGACTTCTGAACTAATTCTATGAAGTCTACATTCTTTGCTGTGTGCGGCCACTGAAATCTCTGTGTGGTTAGCTCAGTGGCCAGCTAATGACTGGACAGTGATTGCCTTAAATATCTGGAACCAATAAGTCTCCCAGTCTTTGCTAAAGAGCCCTTTGTAAATGTTGGGGCGTGCCTTGAACACTCAGCTATGCAGTTGTCAGTTTTGCCTTAGCCCTCAATTCCTGCTTCTGTGGAGACTAAAGGTAAGCCTGAGGTGAGAAGTTAGGGCCTTTTCAGTTCTTTTCTGAACATACGCACAGCCCTGGACATGTGTATAACCCTATGCATGTGCATGGCCTTCTAGATTCCTAGGAATATGTTGGAGCTGTTATGGACATCTTGCTTCCCAGCTTTCCCTTTTAGGCTTTTTTGTTAGTCTATTGTTCGCCCTGGCTGTTATCCCCTGGCTCAGGCAGCCACAAGGTTAAATAATTCCCTCTAATTGTTTTTGACAAATTCTCCTGGGGAAAAGGCTATTTGCATTCACTGAGATTGTCAGGACAGACATCTTTGCAAGTGGGATATTTCAGAGAACCATCAGATAGGTCAGATAACGACAGTTCTCTGGGAATGAGGCTTTGAAGGTACTCCAGTCCTTTTCTGTCCTCTCTGGTGGCTTCCCTGATACTATTTTTCACCATAATCATGGCCTGTTGGTCTTCATAGCAACCACAGAGCTGGAGGAGAGGGGATAGGAATATGGAAAATTGTAATGCCATATAGCTTGCTATTTTATTGGAGTTCATCTGATTTTCTTGAATAAATGCTTCCTGTGTTGCTGCAAGCTTTTGTTTAATTTCCAAATTCCTTTTTTAATCAATTTTTAAAATTGAGGTGTAGTTGATTTACAATATTATGTTAGTTTCAGGTGTACAGCATAGTGATTCAAAATTCTTGCAGATTATACTCCATTTAAAGTTATTTTAAAATATTGGCTATATATCCTGTGTTGTGCAATATATCCTTGTAGCTTATTTATTTTGTACATAACAGTTTGTACCTTTTAATCTCTACTCCTATCTTGCCCATCCTCCCCTTTCCTCTCCCCATTGGTAACCACTAGTTTGTTCTCTATGAGTCTGTTTCTGCTTATTATATTCATTTGTTTTATTTTTTAGATTCCACATATAAATGATAAGATACAGTATTTGTCTGTCTCTCTCTGACTTATTTCACCAAGCATAATAACCTCCAAGTCCATTCATGTTGTTGCAAATGGCAAAATTCCATTCTTTTTTATGACTGAGTAGTATTCCATTGTGTACACATGCGCGCGCACACACACACACACACACACACATATCTTCTTTATCCATTCATCTATTGATGGAACTTAGGTTGCTTCCATATCTTGGTTATTGTAATAATGCAGCTGTGAACATTGAGGTACTTGTATCTTTTTGAATTAATGTTTTTGCTTTCTTTGGATATATACACAGGAGTGGAATTGCTGGGTCATATGGTAGTTCTATTTTTAGTTTTTTGAGGAAAATTCATATTGTTTTCTATAGTGGCTGCAGCAATTTACATTCCAACAAACAGTGTACAAGAGTTCCCTTTTTTCCAACTTTTCTGAAAAAGTTGGTTCTGACAACTTATGCAAGTTTTCTCATTGCTTTTGTGGAGGAGAGAATTTTCAGAAATCCTTACTCCACTATTAATGATATTCTTTTGGTAGATATTCTTGAATAAGTACTTTGTCATTTGTTGTATACTCTTTTTGGTTACTTCCCGTAATCTTTCAGTGGTTGTTTTTTTTTTAATTAATTAATTCATTAATTTATTTATTGGCTGCATTGGGTCTTTGTTGCTGTGCACAGGCTTTTCTCTAGTTGCGACGAGCGGGGCCTACTCTTCGTTGTGGCTCATGGGCTTCTCATTGTGGTGGCTTCTCTTGTTGTGGAGCACAGGCTCTAGGCACGTGGGCTTCAATAGTTGTGGTACATGGGCTCAGTAGTTGTGGCTTGCAGGCTCCAGAGCACAGGCTCAGTAATTGTGGCACATGGGCTTAGTTGTTCCATGGCATGTGGGATCTTCCCAGGCCAGGGATCAAACCCATGTGCCCTGCATTGGCAGGCAGATTCCTAACCACTGTGCCACCAGGGAAATCCCCTCAGTGGTTGGTTTTTGAAACTTTTATCCAGCTTTATCATTGCTCTTTGGGGAGAGGATTTGCTGAGCTCCTCACACAGTCATTCCAGAAGTCCTGCCCCTCCATTTTAGAATTTAATACCCAACTGAAGTATAACCTCACTCAAGACATAGGGCAAAACACATTTTTGGACAAAGGTAGAACACTTTTGTCATCCATTAACCTTCACTAGAAGTAATACTATATATATACATACAGACTTACATATATACTTTAGCAGGATGAAAAAAAATCTAGAGGGAAGCAAGGCATTGAATACAAGAAACAATGATAGTTGTCAAATCCTCTATCATTGAGTGATAACAGGAAGAGGGAGACTCAATGAGATCCTTTTCTATTTAAACTGTTGCAACTGGGGGACTTCCCTTGTGGTCCAGTGGTAAAGAATCCGCCTTCCAGTGCCAGGGATTTGGGTTCGATCCCTGGTCAGGGAACTAAGATCCCACATGCCATGGGGTAACTAAGCCTGCGCACCACAGCTACAGAGCTTGCACGCCTCAACTAGAGAGCCTGAGTGCCGCAAACTACAGAGGCCGTGTGCTCTGGAACCCATGCACCACAACTACAGAGCCCATGCATCCTGGAGCCTGCATGCCACAACTAGAAGAGAGAAAACCCGCATGCCACAACTAGAGAGAAGCTCGCGTGCCACAAGGAAGAGCCTGTGCACTGCAAAGAAAGATCCCACATGCCTTAGTTGAAGATCCTGCATGCTGCAACTGACCTGACGCAGCCAAAAATAAATAAATAAATAAATAAATATTAAAAAAAATAAATTAAATAAAAATTTTTGCAGCTGGGACCATCTCTTTGTTCAATGTAATATAAAAACAATGATCTAATGATTGTATCTAAAGCATATTAATAGTTCAGGTAAGGTCTTGTATATTAATCCCATGTTACAAGAGCTCTTTTAGTTTAAAGTAATAACTCATGTTTAATAGAGGAAAAAGTATATTTCTGAATAACAGCCTTTGTCTTTAACAGGTGAGAGGAATGACATGTGCCTCCTGTGTACATAAAATAGAGTCTACCCTCACAAAACGTGGAGGAATCTTCTACTGCTCTGTGGCTCTGGCAACCAACAAAGCACATATTAAATATGATCCAGAAATTATTGGTCCCAGAGATATTATTCATACAATTGAGGTACGTGCCAAGACTTTGCATTTCTGTGTTGTTACCTATCCATTTAGCACTCCCTCAAATCACTTCTGGTTTGTATCAGATAGAGACAATGAAAAAAATCCGATTCCTCTGTTTACTCTATAGAAAACATCTGTCTCGAAATTTAACGTAAGTGTGTCTGTCTTTTTTTTTCTTTTTTTGGTCTTTGTCAGGAAGAATTAGGTAAAGGCACATTGGCACTATTAATCAGGAGCAAACTTAAGATAGAACCACAGATCATTTAAAAACATTTAGAAAATGTAAGTAAAATACAGTTTGTTATGAGTAAAATTCATGTTAATCACTAAGAAAGTGAAGCATGCTGCTACATGCTGTATTGTTTGTTAGGTCAAAGCAAATGATGTCTTAGTTAAAGTAAAAAATTTAAAAGACCAAACCTTTTTCTTTGTGACAAATTCATCCTTCATTCTTCAGTAAATCTTAAGTGGTGATACATGTGAAAGTGCTTTAAAAGTTTCAATGTGGTATATAGCATTGGTGTTCTAATGATCTGTTAAAGAGCATATTAATCGTTCGGACAAGATCCTGTTAATTTTTTTAAGATCCTGTTAATTAATGTAGATAGTAGTACCATTAACATCTTGTGAAGCTAGCATTGTCAAGTATCTACTATGTGCCAGTTACCAAAATTGCAAAGCTTCAACTCTTGATTTAATTCCCACAACAGTGCTGTTATGAGATGTTAAGTTACTTCCCCACAGGCACATAGCTAATAAGTGTCATAGCTGGGATTTGAGCCTAATCTTTCTGATTCCAATGTTTATGCATTTTCTTTTCACTGTGCTACACTGCCAAGAAATGTAAGATAGCAGCATTTTCCCTAGCAATTCAAAACATAGTGTATGTTACTGTCTATGTTCATATGAGTCTTACTTAGGTGTAATTTTCTTTCAGTACTTTATTTTATTGGGCAAAATTTTTGTTCATGTTCTTTTTTCTGGTAGAACAAGAGTAAAGACTGAATATGCAAAGCTTTGAATAATATATTTAGTATGATGCTAGCTTTTGTGACCTATATTGGATAGATATATGTCAAAGCTAAAATTAAAAATAAAATGATTAATATACATCAGTACTAGTAGATGCTTGTCTAAGTGTAAGGTTTATGATGTTACTGCTGAATTCTGTCTTGTTTTTAATCGGAGTATAGTTGCTTTACAATGTTGTGTTAGTTTCTGCTCTACAGCAAAGTGAATCAGTTATATGTATACATATATCCCCACTTTTTTAGATTTCCTTCCCATTGAGCTCACCACAGATCATTGAATAGAGTTCCCTGTGCTATACAGTAGGTTCTCATTGGTTATCTATTTTATACATAGTAGTGTATATATCTTAATTCTGTCTTTATTAGGTCATCATACACTCTGTCAGCCAGACCAAGTAATACATTCTGCTTTTTTCCAAAATTACTTATTGGAGGCTTTAGTTTAATTCTTTTTTTTAATATTTATTTTTATTTTATTTTTTAAAGCTCTTTATTGGAATATAATTGCTTTACACTGTTGTGCCAGTTTTTGCTAGATAACAAAGTGAATTAACTGTATTTATACATATATCCCCATATCCCCTGCCTCCCACGACTCCTTCCTACACTCCCTATCCCACCCTCTAAGTCATCACCCATCATCGAGTTGATCTCCCTGTGTTATGCAGCAGCTTCCCACTAGGTATCTATTTTACATTTGGTAGTGTATATATGTCAATGCTACTCTCTCACTTCGTCCCAGCTTCCCCCCCCCTCAAGTCCGTTCTCTACAACTGCATCTTTATTCTTGCTCTGTCACTGGGTTCGTCAGTACCATTTTTTAGATTCCATATATATGAGTTAGCATACGATACTTGTTTTTCTCTTTCTGGCTTACTTCACTCTGTATGACAGACTCTAGGTCCATTCACCTCACTACAAATAACTCAATTTCATTCCTTTTTATGGCTAATATTCCATTGTATATACATGCCACATCTGCTTTAGGCATTCATCTGTTGATGGGCATTTAGATTGCTTCTGTGTCCTGGCTATTATAAATGGTGCTACAGTGAACATTGTGTCACATGTTTCTTTTTGGTTTATGGTTTTCTCAGGGTATATACCCCTGAGTGGGATTGCTGGGTCACATGATAGTTCTATTTTTAGTTTTTCAGGGAACCTCCATACTGTTCTCCATAGTGGCTGTATCAATTTACATTCCCACCAACAATGCAGGAGGGTTCCCTTTTCTCTGCACCCTCTCCAGCATTTCTTGTTTTTAGATTCCTTGATGATGGCCATTCTGACTGGTGTGAGGTGATACCTCACTGGGGCTTTGACTTGCATTTCTCTAATGATTAGTGATGTTGAGCATCTTTTCATGTGTCTGTTAGCCATCTGCATGTTTTCTTTGGAGAAATGTCTATTTATGTCTTCCGCCCATTTGTGGATTGGGTTATTTGCTTTTTTGCTATTAAGCTGCATGAGCTGCTTGTATGATTTGGAGATTAATCCTTTGTCCATTGCTTCATTGACAAATATTTTCTCCCATTCTGAGGACTGTCTTCTTGTCTTGTTTGTGGTTTCTTTCGCTGTGCAAAAGCTTTTACGTTTCATTAGGTCCCATTTGTTTATTTTTGATTTTATTTCCATTATTCTTAGGAGGTGGATCAAAAAGGATCTTGCTTTGCTGTATGTCATAGAGTGCTCTGCCTACATTTTCCTCTAAGAGGAAAGTGTGTCTGGCCTTACATTTAGCTCTTTAATCCATTTTGAGTTTATTTTTATGTATGGTGTTAAGAAGTGTTCTAATTTCATTCTTTTACGTGTAGCTGTCCAATTTTCCCAGCACCACTTATTGAAGAGGCTATCTTTTCTCCATTGTATGTTCTTGCCTCCTTTGCCCATACGGGTGTGGGTTTATTTCTGGGCTCTCTAGTCTGTTCCATTGATCTATATGCCTGTTTTTGTGCCAGTACCATACTATCTTGATCACTGTAGCCTTGTTGTATACTTTCAAGTCAGGGAGCCTGATTCCTCCAGCTCTGTCTTTCCTTCTCAAGATTGCTTTGGCTATTCGGGGTCTTTTGCGTTTCCATACAAATCATAAAATTTCTTATTCTAGTTCTGTGAAAAATGCTGTTGGTAATTTGATAGGGATTGTGTTGAATCTGTAGATTGCTTTGGGTTGTACAGTCATTTTCACAATGTTGATTCTTCCAATCCAAAAACATGGTGTGTCCCTCCATCTGTTTCTATCATCTTTGATTTCTTTCGTCAGTGTCTTATAGTTTTCTGCATACAGATCTTTTGCCTCCTTAGGCAGCTTTATTCCTAGGTATTTTATTCTTTTTGTTGCAGTGGTAAATGGGAGAGTTTCCTTAATTTCTCTTTCTGCTCTTTCGTTGTTAGTGTATAGGAATGCAAGAGATTTCTGTGCATTAATTTTGTATCCTGCAACTTTACTAAATTCATCGATTAGTGCTAGCAGTTTTCCGATAACATCTTTAGGGTTTTCTATGTATAATATAATGTCATCTGCAAAGAGTGACAATAATACTTCTTTTCCAATTTTATTTCTTTTATTTCGTTTTCTTCTCTGATTGGTGTAGCTAACACTTCCAAAACTGTATTGAATAATAGTGGTGAGAGTGGGCAGCCTTGTCTTGTTCCTGTTCTTAGAGGGAATGCTTTCAGTTTTTCACCATTTAGAATGATGCTGGCTGTTGGTTTGTCATATATGGCTTTTATTATGTTGAGGTAATTTCCTTCTATGCTCATTTTCTGGAGACTTTTTATCATAAATGGATGTTGAATTTTGTCAAAAGCTTTTTCTGCATCTTTTGAGATTATCATATGGTTTTTGTCCTTCAATTTGTTACTATGATGTATCCCATTGATTGATTTGCGTATATTGAAGAATCCTTCTATTCCAGGGATAAACCCCACTTGATTATGGTGTATGATCTTTTTAATGTGCTCTTGGATTCTGTTTGCTAGTATTATGTTGAGGATTTTTGCATCTATGTTCATCAGTGATACTGACCTGTAAGTTTCCTTTTTTTTTTTTTTTTTTTTTGGTGTCATCTTTGCCTGGTTTTGGTGTCAGGGTGATGCTGGCCTTGTAGAATGCATTTGGGAGTGCTCCTCCTTCAGCTCTATTTTGGAAGAGTTTGAGAAGGATAGGTATTAGTTCTTCTCTAAATGTTTGATGGAGTTTGCCTGTGAAGTCATCTGGCCCTGGGCTTTTGTGTGTTGGGAGATTTTTAATCACAGTCTCAATTTCAGTGTTTGTGATTGGTCTGTTCATATTTTCTACTTTTTCCTGGTTCAGTCTTGGGAGATTGTACTTTTCTAAGAATTCATCCATTTCTTCCAGTTTTTCCAATTTATTGGCATAGAGTTGCTTGTAGTAGTCTGTCACAATCTTTTGTATTTCTGCAGTGTCGGTTGTTACCTCTCCTTTTTCATTTCTAATTCTGTTGATTTGCGTCTTCTCCCTTTTTTTCCTGATGAGTCTAGCTAATGGTTTATCAATTTTGCTTATCTTCTCTAAGAACCAGCTTTTAGTTTTATTGATCTTTCCTATTGTTTGCTTCATTCCTTTTTCATTTATTTCTGCTCTGATCTTTATGATTTATTTCCTTCTGCTCACTTTGGGGTTTTTTTGTCCTTTTTTCTCTAATTGTTTTAGGTGTAAGGTTAGGTTGTTTATTTGTGATTTTTCTTGTTTCTTGAGGCAGGATTGTATTGCTATAAACTTCCCTCTTAGGACTGCTTTTGCTGCGTCCCGTAGGTTTTGGGTCGTTGGGTTTTCATTGTCATTTGTTTCTAGATGTTTTTTTATTCCTCTTTGATTTCTTCAATGATTTCTTGGTTGTTTAATAGCGTATTGTTTAGCCTCCATGTGTTTGTATTTTTTAGTTTTTTTCCTGTAATTGATATCTAGTCTCATGGCATTGTGGTTGCAGAAGATGCTTGATATGATTTCAGTTTTCTTGAACTTATCAAGGCTTGATTTGTGACCCAAGATGTGATCTATCCTGGAGAATGTTCTGTGTGCACTTGAGAAGAAAGTGTATTCTGTCGTTTTTGGGTGGAATGTCCTATAAATATCAGTTAAGTCAAGATGGTCTAATATGTCATTTAAAGCTTGTGTTTATTTATTTTCTGTTTGGATGATCTGTGCATTGGTGTAAGTGGGGTGTTAAAGTCTCCTACTATTATTGTGTCATTGTCGATATCCCCTTTTATGGCTGTTAGCATTTGCTTTATGTATTGAGGTACTCCTATGTTGGGTGCATAGACATTTATAGTTGTTATATCTTCTTCTTGGATTGATCCCTTGATAATTATATAGTGTCCTTCTTTGTCTCTTGTAATAGTCTTTAAAGTCTAAGTTGTCTGATATGAGTATTGCGACTCCAGCTTTCTTTTGACCTCCATTTGCATGGAATATTTTTTTCCATCCCCTTACTTTCAGTCTGTACGTGTCCCTAGGTCTGAAGTAGGTTTCTTGTACACAGCATATATAAGGGTCTTGTTTTTGTATCTATTCAGTCAGTCTGTGTCTTTTGGTTGGAGCATTTAAACCACTTACATTTAAGGTGATTGTTGACATGTATGTTCCTATTACCATCTTCTTAATTGCTTTCAGTTTATTTTTGTAGGTCTTTTCCTTCTCTTATGTTTCCTGCCTAGAGAAGTTCCTTTAGCAGTTGTTGTAAGGCTGGCTTGGTGGTGCTGAATTCTCTCAACTTTTGCTTGTCTGTAAAGCTTTTGATTTCTCCATCGAATCTGAATGAGATTCTTGCTGGGTAGAGTATTCTTGGCTCTAGGTTTTTCTCTTTCAAGACTTTAATTAGGGACTTCCTAGCTGGTGCAGTGGGTAGGAATCTGCCTGCCAATGCAGGGGACACAGGTTCGATCCCTGCCCCAGGAAGATACCACATGCCGTGCAGCAGCTGGGCCCGTGCGTCACAACTATTGAGCCTGTGCTCTAGAGCCCGTGCGCCACAAGTGTTGAGCCCATGTGCTGCAACTGCTGAAGCCCACGTGCCTGGAGCCCGTGCTCTGCAACAAGAGAGGCCACCGCAATGGAAAGTCCGTGCACTGCAGGGAAGAGTAGCCCCTGCTCACCACAGCTGGAGAAAGCCCATGTGCAGCAATGAAGACCCAACACAGCCAATAAAATAAATAAATAAATTTATTTATTTTAAAAAAAAAAGACTTTTAAATTATCTCCTGCCACTCCCTTCTGGCCTACCAAGTTTCCGCAGAAAGAGCAGCTGTTATCCTTATGGGTTTTCCCTTATATGTTATTTGTTGCTTTTCTCTTGCTGCTGTTAATGCTTTTTCTTTGTGTTTAATTTTTATTAGTTTGATTAATATGTGCCTCGGTGTGTTTCTCCTTGGGTTTGTTCTGTATGGGACTCTCTGCCCTGCTTGGACTTGACTGACTATTTCCTTTCCCATGTTGGGAAAGTTTTCGACTAGAATCTTTTGAAATATTTTCTCAGGCCCTTTCTTTTTTTCTTCTTCTTGGATGCCTATGATTCGAATGTTGGTATGCTTAATGTTGTCCCTGAGGTCTCTGAGACTGTCTTCCATTCTTTTTATTCTTTTTTTCTTTTTCCTGCTCTATGGCAGTTTTTTCCCCCATTCTATCTTCCAACTCACTTACTTGCTCTTCTGCCTCAGTTATTCTGCTGTTTATACCATCTAGAATATTTTTAATTTCAGTTATTGTGTTGTTCATTACTGTTTGCTTGCTCTTTAGTTCTTCTAGGTCCTTATTAAATTTTTTTTTCCTGTATTTTGTTTTGGAGATTTTGGATCATCTTTACTATCATTACTCTGAATTCTTTTTCAAGCAATTTGCCTATTTCCTCTTCATTTATTTGGTCTTGTGGGTTTTTGTCTTGCTCCTTTGACTGCAAGGTGTTTCTTTGTTTTCTCATTTTGTCTAATTTATACTATTTGCTGTCTCCTTTCCCTATGCTGCCTAGTAGTAATTCCTCTTGTTTCTGTTCTCTGCCCCCTGTGGTGGGGTTGTTCCAGTGTCTTGTGTAGACTTCCTGATGGGAGGGTGTGGTTCCTGCTTTCTGGTGTGTGGATGTGAGTCCTTTCCCTCTGGTGAGCAGGGTCCTGTCAGGTGGTGTGTTTTAGGGCATCTGTGAGCTTAGTCTGTGTGCTGATGGGTGGATTTGTGTTCCTGTCTTGTTTGTAGTTTGGAGTGATGTATCCAGCACTGGCAATTGCAGGCAGTTGGGCAAATTCAGGTCTTAGACTCTGATAGAGGCCTCCGTGAGAACTCTCTGCGGTTAATCTTCCCTGTGGCTGAGGACTCTGTAGTGCTCTAGAGCCCTGGACTCGGTGCTCCCCACCCAGAGCCTCCAACTTGACTCGAGGAATCCAGACTCCAGAGGTTGTTCATCCCAGTTATGTTGGGATCTTTGCTGTCCTTTCTGGTGTCCAAGTTCTTCAGCTAGTGTTCAGCTGGTTTTCTATCAGAATTATTGCATCTTTTGATGTATTCCTGATGCATCTGTGGAGGGAGATGCACTCCACGTCCTTCTACTTCGCCACCATCTTTTTCCTTTGTTTACTTCTAGATATAAGAATCTCTACTGAGGACAATGGCACTTGAGTTAAATCAATAGTTTGAGAATAGTAGGATAGACATTAACTAGAGTTGAGGAAATATTCATTCCTTTGATGAAAGATTAGAAACAAAGGTAATTAAGAGAAGGAACCACAGCTTCATCTTTATATTCCCCAGAGTGACTTGCACTTAGTAATTGAGTCGAATTGTTCTTAATGACAGTATCACAACTTAGAACTTCTGTACATAATGTTTATACATTCAGTGAAATAATTGTTTTCTCATGAATTTCCTTAGAGCTTAGGTTTTGAAGCTTCTTTGGTCAAGAAGGACCGGTCAGCAGGCCACTTAGACCATAAACGAGAAATAAGACAGTAAGTACTTTTGAAATGTCAGTGAATAATAGATTTTGATTCCTCTTTACAAATTTAGCATACTGTTAGCACGTCAGTTTTTTCCATATCATACTTACACTGGGTGGGAATTGGTCACAAGATGTATTTCCTTATAGTATATAGAGTCTTTAACCACTAGCTATTCACTCAAATGATTTTTCTTTTCTATATTAGGTGGCGACGGGCCTTTCTCGTGAGCCTATTTTTCTGTATTCCTGTAATGGGGCTGATGATACATATGATGGTTATGGACCACCACCTTGAAACTCTTCACCAGAATCAGAACATGAGCCAAGAAGAAATGATTAACATTCATTCTTCCATGTTCCTGGAGCGCCAGATCCTACCAGGATTGTCTGTTATGAATTTGCTATCTTTTTTATTGTGTGTACCTGTACAGGCAAGTGAAATTTAGCAAGTGTATTTGTTAATAATGAAAAATAGCCAGAATGTTGCAGGTGAGGCTGTTTTCAATTGTACAATAAATATTGGCCAGAAGTATGATCATTTTATTCTGGATGCTTTACAAAAATTATCTTAAGCTGAGTGGTTAAAGTAGATAATAAATTCCATTTAACCCCTAAGGATATTGTTTAGTGACAAAGCAGAGAATAAGAGTTCAATTCATATTCAGTTATGAATTTGGTATTCATAACTGCTATTGTAGGTAACTTTTATTTAAAGTTATAATAAAATTTTTTTAATCAACTTTTTATTTTATATTGGAGTACAGTTGATTAACAATGTTGTGTTAGTTTCAGGTGTACAACAAAGTGATTCAGTTATGTATATACATGTAGGAAGTTTGGGATTGACATGTACACACTGCTATATTTAAAACAGATAACCAACAAGGACCTACTATATAGCACAGGGAACTCTGCTCAATATTCTGTAACATGCAGTTTATTGTATGTCAATTATATCTCAATAAAAGTCCTTAAAAAACATTCTGTAACAGCCTAAGTGGGAAAAGAATTTGATAAAATGTTATATTTTATTTCTTTATATTTATAGTTTATATTAAATGCATTAAAATTATATTTAAGTTAGTTGTATTAAATATATTATAAATATATTTTATTTTAATATATTTATTATTAATTTATTCTATAAAATAATCATAATAGTTATATTATTTTTCCATGACACTTAATTTCATTACTCTCTGTATGTTTTCAACTCTTCTTTTACTGTGGAACACTTCCATCTAATAGATCTATTCCTTTTTCTAATCCTTATAAAAAGCAATAATGATTTAAAAACACCTTAGTGTGTTTCCCTGTACTAATGAAAAATAAGCTTTTCAGTTGTTTCCTAATGAAAACAGTGGCCAGATCCAGTAGCTTGTGATATATCACTTAGGTTGAATTTTGAGAAGAGGGAGGTGAGTTTTATATAAAAAAATCATTGTCAGAAGAATGTAATTCTTTTCCTAGTTCTTGTTTTTGCCAGCTTCAAAAAGAAAAATCCAAGAACCATTTGACTTTCTTTATATTATGGAATATCCATTGGATCGTAGAGGACAACTGCCAAGGACTTATACAGCAATTTGAATCCTTACACCCCTCCCCCCCACACACACACCCATATCTGCTAGAATACAAACATTATTGTTTCAGCTTAAAATCTCTCCTTTGGGGAATTCCCCAGGGTCCAGGTTCGATCTTTGGTTGGGGACCTAAGATCCTGCAAGCCAAGTGGCATGGCCAAAAAAAAAAAAAAAAAAATCTCTCCTTAGTTGTTTATGTATTAAATAAAAGCCAAAGGAAGTTAACATTGATACTGTATCTTAGTTATTGAGGTATATATGTGAATTTCGGCTTTTTTTTACAAAGCACTGATCACTGTTTTTTACAGTTTTTCGGAGGCTGGCACTTCTACATTCAGGCCTACAAAGCACTGAAGCATAAAACTGCAAATATGGATGTACTGATTGTGCTGGCAACTACCATTGCATTTGCTTACTCTTTGGTTATTCTTCTGGTTGCAATGTATGAGAGAGCCAAAGTGAACCCTGTTACTTTCTTTGACACACCTCCTATGCTATTTGTGTTTATTGCACTAGGCCGGTGGCTGGAACATGTAGCAAAGGTAAAGTAAGAAAGGGTGACATTTGTTAAAATCTTGGGTGGGTAAATGACCATAATATTTTCTAGACCAATTATTGGAAATGTACTTTGATTTATGTAGTTAACTATGTACTAAAAGAATTATTTTTGTTTTGGCAGTATTTTAGGTTAAATATTACTTTAGAAGATTTACCAAATTTATGGAATTAATACTTTAGCTAGTACAGTATGTCCATGTTTGTTTTAAGAGACATTTGAGAGTATTTATTTTACTTATATCACATTATTAATGGCAAAATTGATGTGACCACAGATTTAAAATAATGATAGAAAAAAAAATCACCCACAATCCCATGCTGTAATGGAAATCACTTTCTAATCCTGTTCCACATATGTTTATATTGTACATAGTGGCAAACACGGTATACATACCACTTTGTGCCCTTAACACTTTAAAGTTTTTTCCCCATTTTTGCAGTCTAGGTAATTATTCAGTCTTTCTGAATAATATTCTCTTAAATCAGTGTGCTGTAATTTGCTAAACCATTCTGGTTTTATTCTCAGATTGTTTCCAGTGTTTAATTTTAGGTAGTCCTGCATTAAACATATTCATGTTTAATAGTTATTTCTATTGAATTACTACCTTGGGATAAATTACAAAGGATATGATTAAAAGGCATAAATCTTTCTATGGCTCATGCTACTAATCTTAATTTTTGCTATCAAGGGTATGTTAGTGAAGTAGTTTTACTACAACTTCATCAGCACCAACTCCCATCTAAATTTTTGCTAAGTTAGTAGGCGTTAAATGGTATCACAGAGTTGCTTTAGTTTGCATTTCTTCCATTAATAGCAGGGATAAACATTTTTCTACACATCAGGTATTATATTTCTTCTTAAATGAATTGCCTATTTTTGTCCTTTACTCATGTACCTACTGGCTGCTGATGTTTTTCTTATTAATTTACATTATTTATCTATAAATTATACCTAATAATATATTTTATATTTTGTGTACTTCATATTTTCAAAGTGAAACATTTTCTGATTTGAACTAATTAACAGTCCTAAAGCTGTCTTTTGAGTAAATGTTAAAGATTACACCTTTATTTTACATAAGACTTTTTCTTCCTTAGCATTAACATGTATGTTTTAATTTATAGGGCAAAACATCAGAGGCTCTTGCCAAACTAATTTCACTACAAGCTACAGAAGCAACCATTGTAACTCTTGACTCTGATAATATCCTCTTGAGGTATTTACCGTCATTATTTTTCCTTCTCTTTTTTAACTTCTTAGGAAAAATATCAAATATACACAGAAGTAGAGAGAAAGGTATAATGAACCCACATAATCTATCTCCCGGAATTAACAATTATTCACATTTTGCCACACTTCACTTCATCTTATTTTTCTTTCTGTTGTTGCAGTAGAAATTTAAAGTA